>NW_005435063.1:649676-653461 GCF_000147415.1 Chlorella variabilis
GTATCCACCCCACCCCGCTCAACTCCTCCCCACCCGGTCGCTGTTCCCGCTGGTGCAGCGGCACCCGCCACACACAGAACCCTTCTGCCCGCGCCGGCCAGCCAGCCAGCCCCCACCTCAGCTGGTGGTCCAGGTACTGGCGCCGCTCGGGGCCGATGTCGATGTTGTCGGAGTCGAAGACGGAGCGCCAGAAGAAGCGGCGCAGCCAGTCCATCTGGCGCAGCGGCAGGTCGTACCTGCGGCGCCGCACGGCGGGTCGGTACGTCGGCCAGCCAGCTGGCTGCTAGCAAGGGCCGAGGTGCACCCGTGCTGCTGCTCGGAGCGGCAGGTGCAGGCGCCGTTACCACCACATGCTTGCAGCGGCACGCCCAGAGCCCCCAGCCTCACTTGGAGGACGTGAAGAAGTCGCACACACCCAGCAGACCCTGCTCGCGGTCCAGGTAGGAGATGGCGCGGTCCACGGCGGCGTGGAAGGGAGGGATCACTGCGGGGCAGGGGCGGGCGGGTGGGCCCCAAGAGGGTGGGAAGCAGCATCGCACACAGCCCTGTGCACGGCAGCGTGTGGGCTGTGTGGCTGACAAGCCGGGTGTCCTACGCTGCTCTCGCTCCCTCCCCGCCCACGCCAGGCCCGGGCCTCACTGGACAGGGAGTAGGAGAAGGTGACGAGGGTGGCCGCGCCCTCTGGCGGCGCAAAGTGGCATGCGTCCGCCTCCACCACCCGCACGTTGGCCCACCCCTTCTCCGCCACCTTCTTGCGCGCCTGCTCGCACAGCGACTTGCACAGGTCCACCACGTAGATGGCCTTGAACTGAGGCGGCGGCAGGGTTGGACGCAGTAACAGGCATGTGCAGGGGTGGGGGTGCAGGCAGGGCGCACGGCTGTGGGGACGGGCCTATGGCGCCTGGAGCGGTGCTGGCTGTGGGGACAGCTGCTAGTGGGGGGCTGGTAAGAGCGCAGGGTGCTGGGTGGGGGCGCACCCCCCACCTGCGCCAGGTCGATGTAGGATGACATCATGTCCACATTCTCCCCGGTGCCGCCGCCCAGGTCCACCCACACCTGCGCGCAGGAGGAGCGGGCGGGAAGGGCGGCAGCGGTTGGCTGTGCTCCCAAGCAAGGCCACGCAGGGCAGGGCAGGGCAGGGCAGGGCAGGGCAGGGCAGGGCAGGGCAGGGCAGAGCAGAAGGTCACCAGGCGCTGCTGCCATTGAGCTCGCCCTCCCACCGCCCACCATGTCGTCGCAGTCGCGCAGGCGTGCGGCGCAGGCGGCCAGCATGGGGCGCCGCCCCCACAGGAACTTGGAGCGGAAGCTGTCGTCTGCGGGTGGGGAGGGGGCAGGGGACGTGACGAGCAGGGTTGTCTGTGTGGTGGTGGTGTGTCAAAGTCAAGCGGGAGGAGGGCATGAGTCCGTGCGGTGAGCGTGCAGCGGCAGCCCGCCAGTGGCACAGGGGGAGGCTTCCTCTTGGGCGACCCAGCGGGAAGACGGTCGGACCCCCGCCCACCCACCCCACCAGCCACCCACATGCGTGCGCCTGGTTCTTGTAGAAGCTCTCCAGGCGCTCCGCGTGGTCGTCTGTGTCGCGCAGCTTCTTGAACCAGATGTTCTTCAGGACCTGGGAAGGCAGGCAGGCAGGCAGGCAGGCATGGCGGCAGGAGAGCAGCAGGTGAGGCTGCTACGAAGGGGTCGTGGTCCTGGAGGAGGCAGTTCGGAGGGAGGCAGCGTGGCCACGCACCAGCATGTCGTTCTTGAAGCCCTGCAGCTTCTGCCGTGCCTCCAGCTTCAGCTCCAGGCTGGCCAGCCGCTCCATCATGGAGGGAGTCCTGCAAAGGCAGGGCCCACCGGCGGGGCAGGAGGCGGCGGCGGCGACATCGGCGGCGGCGGGAAGCAATGAACAGGAAGCCCTTGCCAGCGCTCGCCTCCCTGGTTCACGCGGCGTCAGTTGGCTGTGGGGCTGCACACCTGCGCATGCCCCTCCTGGAGCCGAGCCCTGCGTCGCCGCCACGGCCCATCTTTGGCGCTCGATTGCCACGCTACTCGAAGAGCCGGATGGCGTGATGCTTCCCGGCAGTCGAATGCAGGGAGCTGGCGCTCTGATGCTGTTCCCCCGCAAAGGATGGTGGGTGGCAACTGGGCGGGCACCTGTGCCAGCGAGTTTGGACGCCGCAGCAGCTGATAAAACGACTGATCGCGTCCCTGGCTTGCCGTGGCAACTTCAAAAGCCGCAGGGATGCCATGTCCAGCGAATATGCAAGGCCACTAGGCAGCTCAGCACGCCCAGCAGCGGGGTCCGCCCTTACGACAGAGCGCTTCCCCCGATACAGCCAATCGCCTCTACTCACTGAGCGACCAAACAAGTTCGCGCGCTGCATTGGGAGAAGCGCCGCACCTCCCTGCACCGACTGGTCTGCTGGGCCTTCTCCTGCACCCCTCCCGCCCGGGAGGTGCTCTGCGGGGCTTCGCCTCACTCTGGCATAGGTTGTCCGCCCGCGCGCCAGCGCCCAGCCCCTCCCCGCAGCTGCCTCGACCGCGCCGCCGCCGCCCTTGAGGTTCGCGCCGTCGCGAATGTGGTGCACCCCGCGGCTGGGCCCTGGACCCTTCCAGCTGGAACTGGTGTCTGAGAAGCTGATCAAGCCGCCTGCCGTCAGCAGCGCCCGGACAGAGCTGGCCTGCCTCGACCAGGTGTCGTTGGCGCTGCACCGTGGCGGCTGCCGCAGGCGGCACTGGTGGCGCAGCCCCTGGTCCACCTCCCCCGCCCTCGACCTGCTCCCCCTCTCCTGCCCTCTGGCTACAGGTCAACGTGATCACCTGCACCACGAGGGCGTGGGGGTGGCAGGGAGGGCGGCTTGACGCGGCCGCCCTGGAGGCGGCGTTGCGGGCCACAGTCACCGACCTGCCCTTCTTGGCGGGCAGGTGGGTGGGCGGCACCCCCCATGCTGCACAGGCTGCACATGTCCCTTCCCATCCACGACGGGAGCGCCACCGGGGGCGCATTCACGTCCACTCTTCTTCTGATGAAACTAAGCTCCCCTGCCGCCGCCCCGCCGCCGCAGGATCTGCAAGATGGAGGGCGGCCGCCTGGGCAGCCTGCACATTGAGCACAGCGGCGCGGGCGCGCTGCTGACGGTGGCGACCAGCGAGGATGCCCGGGTGGCGGGCATGGGGCCGCTGACCTGGCCGCAGCCGCGCATCACGCTGGCCGCGCCTGCCATCCCTTTCTACATCCCGCCCATGGATGGCAGGCGGTGAGCGAGCATGATGAAGCTGTGCCTGCAGCCTGCCGGGACTGCCTGCCTGCCACGCCCCTCCCCCTGCCCTCAAGAGAAACAAAGAAAGCATCTGCGCCGCACACCTGCGCCCCTCCCCGTCTCGCCTGCGCAGGGTGATGGCGGGCAAGGAGCCGCTGATGAAGGTGCAGCTCAGCCAGCTGGCGGATGGAGACGTGCTGGGCATCACCCTGAGTCATTTGGTGTGCGACGGGGTGCGCTGGCCCCTGCTGGCGGCCCACCTGGCGGCGCGGTACCGCGAGCGCGTGGGCGGCCCCCCCGCAGACCCCGCGCACCTGCTGCGCCCCGTGGACCGCTGCCTGATGTCTTCGGGCGCCATGGCGGCGCAGCTTGGGTGCGAGGGCGGCGAGTGGCGGGAGCACCGGCTGGAGGTGCGGCCCAGCCTGGGCGGCTACTGGCGCCTGGCAAAGCTGCTGGTGGCGGACGGACTGCAGCCCATGCAGCTGCTGGTGCTGCACATCCCGGCACAGCAGGTGGCCCAGCTGAAGCAGATGGCGGCAGGTG
>NW_005435063.1:653511-654663 GCF_000147415.1 Chlorella variabilis
AGAAGGGCGGGCCCCAGGGCAAAGGGACGGCGCAGGGAGCGGCCGGGACCAGGCAGCCGCGTGCCCGCGGGCAGCCGCCGGCAGGCGACAGGGGCCGGCGCGCCGCCCGCGGCGCGCGCACCCGTCAGCACGACAAAGGGGGCCAGGCCGGCGGCGGCGCCGCCGCCCAGCTCGACGTCGTTGGGCACAAAGGTGCCGTCGCGGCCGCTGACGCCCGCGGGGTGGCGCAGGCCGCGCGCGCGGAACAGCGGCGCGCCGCCGTCTGCGGGCGGCGGGCGGGATGGGGACAGGGCCGTGGGCAGCAGATGAAGGGTGGGCTACGTTGCAGAGCAAGCTGTGCAGGGACAGAAGCCGGCAGCCGCGCGGCTTAGCAGCCTGCACATGCCTCCCCCCGCCCACACACGCCTCCCCGGCCTCCTGCCCTGCGCCCCGCCTCACCCGCGGGGCTCCAGGGCACCAGCTTGGGGCGGCACATGGTGCCGCTGCCGCACGCCGCCGCCACCGCCAGGCTCATCAGCGCATCCAGCTGGGCCATGCAGTCCACGGCGGCGCCCCACAGAGCCTTGCGCTGCGAAAACGCGCGCATCATGCCCTGCACAGGCAGGCAGGCAGGCAGACAGGCGGGCACACACACGCGCTCTCTCCACGTGTGTCTCCTTGCAATCCTAAATATAAAGAGATAGATAGGACTATCCCCACGCCCCCCCACCTCTCCAAGCTCCACACACCCGCACACCTGCAGGATGCCGCCCTGCGCTTTCTCCTTGGCATCGTGCGCCGCCTCCAGCCCCTTCACAAGCTCCCGCAGCGCGGCGCTGGTGTACCGCTTCACGCCCTTCTTGCTCTGCGCCGGCTCCCAGCTGGCAGGCACGCGCGCGCCCTGCGGCAGGAGGGCCGGGGGAGGGCAGCGGGCCGGCGCCGTCAGCGGCGGGTCGGCAGCACCAGCGCCGGCACCAGCACACGGCAGCCGGTCGGTCCCAGCCAGGCTGGCCCGGTGTTCCCCCAAACGTCCCTCCTGCACGCTCCCCTTGCCGTCCCAGCCAGGCCCGGCTTGCCCCTGCTCACACATCCTGTGCACGCCCACCCCATCCCACCTCACCCACACCACCTCACCAACCACACCCTCCACACCACACCTTACACACCCACCCA
>NW_005435063.1:654779-657503 GCF_000147415.1 Chlorella variabilis
GCACCCGCACCCCCGCCCCTACCGCGCGCCGCGCCTCCGCCAGGTGGGCCTGCAGCGCCGCCTGCGCCGCGTCGATGGCATCCAGGGCGGCATCGTAGGCGCCGTCCACGCCCTGCACCAAAGCGCACACATCACGCACAGCACGCACAGCACGGCAGCAGGACAAAAGAAGGTGTCAGCAACGCGGCAGCTCGACAGCGTGCTTCGCCGCCGGCCGCCGCCCGGCGGCTCCCGTGGAGCCAGCAGCGGCGGCGCCTGCAATGGAGCCAGCAGCGGCGGCGCCTGCAATTGAGCCAGCGGCGTGAGTGCGCACCCGTGCGGGCTCCACCCGCCCGCTGGCCTCCGCCTCCGCCCAGTCGGTGGCGCTCTGCATCTCAGCCAGCGCCGCCGCCATGTCCGGGAACAGCTGCAGAAGATGCAGGCAGGCGGGCGGTCGGCGAGCTCAGGGCGGCGTGCCGGTTGTTGGGGACAGCATGGGGGCATCAGTGATGGTGTGCTGCACGGCACCAGGCCGAGAGCAAGGGCAGGCCCAGCCCAGTCCGCGATGCCCCTGCCCACCTCGCCGGGCGTGACCAGGCGCCTCAGCAGGCTGCTGCTGATGCCGTCGCCCAGCTCTGCAGGCAGCAGGCGGCGGCAGCGGGGCGCAGCTCAGGCCGCCAGAGTGCTCAGCTCTGAAACTCGGCTCGCAGCACAGCGCAAGCACAGCGCGGCACAGCGCAGCGGGCGCGGCGGAGTGCCCACCCTGGAAGGCGGCGGCCGCGTCCTGGATCTGCTGCAGCCCCTTGAGCGCCGCCGCATACGCCTGCACACAGCGGCGGCGGCGGCGGCGGGCGGGTGAGGCGGGCGCGGGTGCAGCCCGCGCGGTGCGGCCGCTTGCAACAGTCCCTCGCCCAGCTCAGGTCGCCCCGGAGCTGCCCAGGCAGCCGGCAGCCGCCCTTGCAGCCCAGCCGACCAGCCACCAGCGCCACGAGCAACCACCAGCACAGCGGCACCACCCGAGACAAACACACGCGCGCACACACACATAAACACACACACATAAACACACGCACGCACGCACACACACACCACACACGCACACCTTGACCCGCCTCCTGGCCACATCTTCGTACAGGATGACGTGCGGCGCGTCCCGCGCAGACCCCAGCCCCGCCCCTGCCGCCGTGATGCGCGCCACCGCACGCTCCAGGTCCGCCACGCCTGCGGGGGGCAAGGGGAGGGGCGCGGGCAGGAGGGGCGTAGCGATAAAGGGCGCGGGCAGGAGGGGCATAGCGATAAAGGGCGCGGGGCGGGGAAGGAGGCGGTGGGAGGCGGGGTCTCAGCAAGCTGCTGCCTGGTTCGCAGGCGTCAGGGGCAGCAGCAAGCAGCAGCACGTGCTGCGCGGCCCCCGGCAGGGGCAGCAGCAAGCCGCCGCCGGCCGGCGCGCGGCCGGGCCGCCTGCGCGCACCCTTGAAGAGCGCGCGCGCGGCGCCGGCCGCCTCCTCGGCGCTCCCCATTAGCTCCGCCACCGCGTCCTGCCGCGCCTGGATGTCGGGGATGCGCGCCAGCGGGCGGCACAGCCACTGGCGCAGGCGGCGGCGCCCTGCGGGCGTCACGCAGTTGTCCAGCGCCGCCAGCAGCGTGCCCTCAGGCCCCCCTTCCGAGTTCTCCAGCACCTGGCGGGGCAGGCGGGCGCGGCGCGGCGCGGCGTGCCAGCGTTTATGTCACACACATGTGCGTGTGTGCGGCCTATGGCCGCGACTGTGCATGTGTGCATGTGTGTGTGGTGGCGGTGGCGGTTGCCAGGCAGGGGCGGCGAGTCCGCAGGGTGCGGAAGCTGAGGGGGCACGCAGCAAGCGCCGAGGGTTGCCGCCATCCGGCCGTCCGCCGCGAGGCAGCCCGCACTCCCCTGCCCCAGCCACACAGCCACACGGCTACACAGCGCCACAACCCGCACACCTCCAAGTTTTCCAGGGCTGCGCCGTCCAGGGCCATGTGTGTGGGGCCACCGCCGCCCGCCTCACAGCCGCTGCCCGCCAGCCCGGCGCCGATGCCAAATGTCTCCCCCAGCTGCTCCACGCGGCCGGCAGCCAGCACCTGCACGCAGCGCGGGGGGCAGCAGGGCGGCAGGGGGGGCGTGTCAGCTGCCACGCCAGCGCCACAGTTGCCAGCGCGACGGTCGGACCAAAGCCGCCGCAACCCAGCAGGAGCAGAAGCAGCGCAACCCCAGCAGCCGTGGACTGCCTCCATCCCGCCCACCCACAAAGAGCCCCACCTGCTTGTCCAGCAGCACGCAGCGCAGGTGGCTGAGGCAGCCGCCCAGCGCGTGCGCCGCCGCCGCCTGCGCCTCGCCGCCCGCCCGCACGGCGTGCAGAGCGGGCGGCAGAGCCGCGCCCTCCGGCCAGTACCCTGCCGCGTCCACCTGGCTCCACACCGAGTACGCATCCCAGAACTGTGGGGAAGGCAAGAGGGGGGAGGCACGAGGGGGTGTGGCTGGTCGGCTGCTTGGCTGGTTGGGGGAGCAGCAGGCCCGAGAGGAAAGAAAAGATGGCTATGGAGCCCTGCTGACGCGCCCGCTGTTCGACCCTTCCCTAAACACAAGCAACCCAGCACGGTCGGGGCGGTCGCTGTGTGCCTGCCCCGCCTCCCGCCTCCCGGGCTCCCACCTCTCCCCCACTCTCACCCTCTCTCACACACACATGCGCGCACACACACACATGCGCGCACACACACACGCGCGCGCCA
>NW_005435063.1:657566-665564 GCF_000147415.1 Chlorella variabilis
GGGTGGGGGTGGGCGAAGGAAAGAGAGAGGATGCGTGAGCGTGGGGGGCAGAGTGGGACAAACTGGAATTGGGCTTGCAAGACGCATTTGACGCTGGCAGACAGGGCGGGCACCCGTCACCAGCCAGTACCACACACACACACACACTCACACACACACGCACGCACACACACACACACTCACTCACCTGCGACCGCAGCTCGTCGTCCAGCCACTGCCCCACCAGCATCTGTCCCGTGGCGGCGTCCACGGCGCAGGCGCCCACCCACACGCAGGGAGGCGCGCCGCTGTGCTCGGCGGCGGCCATGAGCGCGTCTGCGGGGCGGGCACGGCGGGCGGGCAGGCGGCTGGCTGGCGTTGCCTGCGCTGCGGACAGGCACACGGCAGGCGGGGGGCTGGCAGATTGCGGCCAGCTGCCGCCTGCCCGTGCCCAGCCGGCCGCGGTCGGTGCCAGCCGGCCCGCCACCTTGCGCCACCTGGCGCCAGCTCACCCGGCACCGGCAGCTCCGCCAGCGCCAGCAGGTAGGCCGCCTCCGGCTGCGCCGCCACCATCTCGGCATCGGTCAGGGTGCCCTGCGTCAGCACCGCCACCTTCTCCCGCCGCACCACGGCATCCTGCTCGGCAGCGGAGGGGGTAGGCGGTAGGCGGTAGGCAGAGGCGGACCAGGGACAGGAAGAGGCGGGGCGAGGCGTCGATTGCATGGCAATGGGAGCGAAGGCAGCACCAGCAGGCAGAGGGGACACCAGCAGGCGGGGGGGCCAATGCGGCCCGCTGCTCCCCTGCCTCGACTGCAACCCGCGGCTCACCCGCTTGAGCCCCTTGCGCGCCCGCTCCTCGTTGCGGGCCTTGAGCATCTCGGGGGTTTCTACCTGCTCAATCACCACCACCTGCATGACAGCACAAGCAGGAGGGGAAGGGGCGGCACATGGCAGCAGGATGAGAGCAAGCGACGGCCCTGGGAACGCAGGCGCAGCAGCAGTCTGCATGTGCAGGGCAGCCGACGGGCCGGGCCCGCAGGCGCAGCCCCTCCCACGGCCACCGGCCCCACCTTGTGCCCCGCCCGCGCCAGCCGCTCCGCCATGCCGTGATAGGCGGCCTCCGGGAAGCCCGCATGCGGCTTGTCGCCCTGCACCCGCGCACCACCAGCGCTCCCCCGCCCGTCATTGTCACACGCCCCGCCAGGCGCGGCGGCAGCGCTGCCGCCCGTGGTCCGGCTCGCTCCGCCAGGGAGCCCTGGCCCTCCCGCCACCCCGCCTGCCAGCCACCCATACCCTTCACCCGCCCCTCCCTGCCAGCAGACGGTCTGCCGCTGCGCCTCCTGCCCCCTCCCTCCCTCCCTCCCTCCCTCCACCCCTCCCTGCACCTCTCCCACCCCCGCCCCACCTTCATGTAGCTGAGCCCCAGCACCTCCACCGCCACATGCGCATCCATCTCAAACAGCTCGTAGAACTTGCCCATCTTGAACAGCAGTACGCAGTCGTAGTGCTGAGCCTTGAACTCCCACCACTGGAGCAGCGGGGGCGGGAGGGGCAGGCAGGGCCGGGCGGGAGGCGCGGCGCGGTGGCGCGCAGGTTGGGTGGGCGGGCGGGGACGGTGTCGGGAAGGGAGCGCGGGGGTTGGAGAGGCAGCGACGCCGGCGCAGCTGCCAGCCGGCACCCCCCTGCACAGCGCCGCCCACCTGCTGCTGCCCCGGGGACACCTTGTTCTGCCTGAGCCACTCGGGAGGCACATACAGGGTGCGGGGGTCGTAGCTGCACGCGGGGGCAACGCACGAGTGTGGGTGCAGGGCATGGCTGGAAAGGAGGGCAGCCGCCGGGGTTCCTGCAGGCGGCTGGCAGCGCAGCGGGCGGGCCCGGCTGGCAGGGCGCTCAGCGGGGCGCCCTTCTCCCCCCACCCCCTCCGTGCTCGCTCGCTCACTCTAGGTCGTCTGGCCGCCGCCGGGCGGCATCCCGGATGCGGTCTGGGTGCAGGAAGGGGAAGGCGGCGTCTACGCGGCCGCTGAACCGAGGCGCCAGCTCCTCTTGAAGCGCGCTGGCCGGCGCATCGCCCTCGCCTGCAGGGCCGGGTGGCGCGCAGGGCGGGGCGGGGCGGGTGTGTGCGGGTGGCGGGCAAGCCACACGCCGCCTCTGCAGCATCCAGGCAGCCAGAGGCAGCGCCTGCGCTGGCGAGCCGGCGGCAGCCCGGCACCTGCGCCGCCGGTCAGGGGGGTGCCGCCCAGGGCGCGCGCCAGCGAGGCGGGCGTGGCGCCGGTGCCGGGCGTGAGTGCCGGCAAGGACGGCCGCGCGGGGCGCGCCGCGGTGCGGCCCGCGGTGCCCGCTGCTGCCGGCAGGCCCGCGGCGGCGGCGGAGCCCGGGGTCAGGCCCACGCTGCCGTTGACGGCCACGGGGGTCGCCCCCGCCTTGCCGCCGCCCCTGGGTGCGGCGGCCTTCTTGACGCCGCCGCCGCCGGATGCCGCCGCCGCGCGCTTGCCCTGCACGCGCGGCCAAGCAGCGGCAGCGTGGCGCCTCATGGGAGGGCTCACGGCTGCCTCGCTGGCTCTTGCCCCATACCCCGCTGCGGCCGCCACCGGGACACGGGCACCCCGCGATCCAGCCAGCCTGCAGCAGTGGCGAGCTCCCCGCCTGCTGCTGCCGCCCACCCACCTTGGGCGGCCCACTCTCAACCGACAGCTCTTCCTCCTCCATCTCCTCATCCTCCTCATCCTCATCCTCCTCTTCATCCGCCAGCGAGGCAGCCTCCTCGTCGCTGCTCTCCGCATCCTCGCTGGCCGCATACTCGCTGCCAGACGCCTCCCCCGCCTCCGCCTCGCTCTCGCTCTCCACAATCGCCGCCTTGCGCTTGCGGCCTGCACGCGGCGGCGGCGGAGGCGCGGCAGCGGCGGTCGCGCAGCTGCGCGGCGGCGCCAGCCAGCCCGCCACTCGCCACCACCGGCCCGTGTGCCCAGGCAGGCAGCAACGCCGGCAGCCAGCCCAACCCCCAGCGCGCCGCACAGCATAGGCGGCAGCGTCCCCGCCCCCCAGCCCGCGCACCCGCCGCCTGCCGCGCCTTGTCCTGCTGGCGGTCTGCCCAGGCAAACTTCTCTGCCCGCAGGTCCACCCACTCCTCATCCCCATCATCATACAGCACCAGGCACTTGCCGCTGGCACCGTTGTACTCTGCAGGAAGGCAGGCAGGCAGGCAGCGAGGGGGGTGAAAGGCCCCGGGGGCGAGAGGGCCAAGGGGCGGTGGGGCGGCGGCGAGGCTGGGCAGGCACTTGGGCGAGCACAGCGCCGGCCCTGCCTCCCGCTGGCGCCGCTCCAGGCCTGCTGCCCCGCCTCGGCGCAGGGCTGGGCGCAGGGCTGGCGCTGGAGCGCTGTGCAGCCCATGGGCAGCCCAGGCGTGCCAACGCGGGCTGGCAGGCGGCGGGCGGCGCCAGGCAGCCAGCCTGCGCACACGTGCCTTGGATGTCGCCTGTGAACCAGGTGCCCTCGCTGGGCCAGTACACGCGCACCGACTTGCCCACCACGTCCGGGCCAATGGCTGCGGCGCCGCTGCCGGCCACCGCCGCCTCCCCGGCCTTGCCCTTGCTCTTCTCGTTCTTGCCGGCCGGCTTGCCCTTGCCCGCCTTGCGCGGCGGCACCGCTGCGGCGGCAGCTGCTGGCGCAGCCGCGGCCTGCTGGCTGCTCTTCGCAGCCGCAGGCGGCGCGGCACCCTGCGTGGGCGCTGCGGCTGCAGCAGCCGCCAGGGCGGTGCTGTCCTTGGCCGCCTTCACATCTGCCTTTGCCGCCGGCTTCAGCAGCTTGGCGGGCGAGGCGGCGGCAGCATCGGCCTGCAGCGGCGCGGGCGGCTGGCAGGTTGCATCGGCCCGGCGCTTGTCTGGCAGCCCACAGGCAGCAGGGCAGGAGCAACCCAGTGCGGGGCAAGGCCGACCTTCCGCACCTGGGCGGGCTTGGGCTTGGCGGCAAAGAATGCGGAGATGGAGCGCTGCCCTGCAAGGGGCTCGCTGCTCTTTTTGGGGGCCATGGCGCAGCGCTGCCAACTCAAATCGACATGCGATCCCCGGTCACCAGGGCGCACGGGACGCTGACCAACCGATCGCCACCACCCCTGTAACCTGTGGGTGGGTGGGTGGGTGTTGCAGGAGCTCGATTGAAGGTCGGCTTTCGATTTTAGGCCACGTCATGTACAGGATTTTGGGCTTGTTGGGCTGTTGGCCGCATCCTAAACCTTTGCAAATACTCGCAGCAGCTTGCAGCAGCACCCCAGCAGCCCGTAAACGACGCCCGCCGCTACCGGCACCCGCGCCAAAGCCTGCAGCCTCCATGACTGACTACCACACCGTGTACAAGGGCGATCCTGACGACACGACAAAATGGGACGACATACAGCGCAAGATGGGCAACCTGCCTGCCAAGGTACACCTCACATGGAGCCATGGCGGGCTCAGGACAGCCTCACGCACTTGCTGGAGGGCTGGGAGGATCGCCGGGGTGCGGCCGGAGTTGATCGGCCGGCGCTGACCCGCCGCCGCTTCCGCCCCGCCCACGTCTGCCGCCGCCGCTCCCGGCACCCCTGGTGCAGGAGCCTGGGTGGAAGCCGGAGGCGTACCAGCCCGAGGAGGAGGAGCGCAAGGACGCCACGTGGGTGGAGGGCAAGTCGGCAGAGGAGTTGGAGGAGCTGGAGGATGAATTTGTGGATGACCGCTTCATGGCAGAGTACCGGTAGGTGTGGCGTCACTTGGCGTGGTGCGTGGCTGCATGTTGGTATGTGTGGCTGGTGGTGAGAGGGGGGTGCTGGCGGTGGATTCAACCTCCTGACCGAGCTGCAGACGGCCTTAGTCCCTTGGTGCAGGCGCAAGCGGCTAGAGGAGGTGCAGAGGGGGGTGGCGCGGCCGCGCTTTGGCAGCTTGGAGGAGATCCGTGGCAGCGATTTTGTGGCGCAGGTCACCAACGCGCCCGAGGGCGTTTGGGTGGTGTGCCACCTGTACAAGGACCGGTGCGCTTGTGTCCATCCCAGTGGGGTGATGCAAGCATAGCCGGGGCCATGGCAGCAGCCGGTGCTCGGGTGCCCACCGCTCGTCGTCATCCCCGATTCGACAAGCTCCGCCTTCCAGCTACCTCCCCTCCCTCTCTGCCTATCCCTGCCCCCCCTCCCTGCAGCGTGCAAGACTGTGCCATCCTGAACCAGTGCCTGGCGGAGGTGGCCAAGCAGTACCCCAACACCAAGTTTGTGAAGATTGTCAGCACAGGCATGGGCGCACCGGCCTGCCTGCTGCCCGCCCGCCTGCCCGCCCGCCCGCCCAACCCGGTTCTGCATGTGACCCATGCGCCCCGCCCACCTGCTGCTGCCCCTGCTGCTGCAGCACCCCGCCACCCCGCGCTGCTCAGGCAGTGCGTTCTCCACTGGGCACCTTGACAAGTGTGCCGTCCTTCCCCCTCCTGCGCTGCCCTTGCTCGCCTGCAGAGTGCATCCCTGCCTACCCCGACGCCAACCTACCCACGGTGCTGCTGTACAGGGACAGGAAGTGCCTGCAGACCATGGTGGGCCTGCGCCAGTTTGGGGGCAGGAGCACCAGCCCAGAGCTGGTGAGCAGGAGGGCTGGGCTGGGCTGGCGCCGGNCGGGGGTGGCCTGGCTAGGAGCACCTGCCTTCCGCTGCGGCACAATCCGCCAAACCTGTGGCGTCGCCTCTGCCCTGCCCGCCCCGCATGCTCCCTCCTCCTCCCATTCCCTGCCCCCCCAGAGTCTGGCTGCTGCCGCTCCCTGCTGCTGCGCTGCTGCAGGTGGCCATCAGCCTCAACCGGCATGGCGAGGTGTGCGGCGATGCGGAGCACCAGGAGCAGCAAGTGCGTGACTTGGTGAGCCGGCTGCTGGTCCAGCGGCAGGAGGGCGGCACCGGAGCAGCAGCAGGGCGGCAAGGCCAGGACGAAGACTCGGACGTTGACTGAAGAGGGCGAGTCGGGAGGCTGCTGCTGTGCTGAGCCGCCAGCCGAGCTTCCTCCGCGTCTCCCTCTGCTGCTCCACCATTGCTGTGGCTTGCCTGCGCTGGCTGGTGCCTCGGGCTTCTCTGCTCTTCTTGCGGCATGCTCGCATTTCATCGCCCTTGGCTGGAGTTTGTAACCACTCGAGCGTCGTTTGAGGCAGCTGGTGTGAGCTAGCATGCCCACGCTATTGGCAGCGGGTGACGGGTGCCCGCCTGTGCAAAACATGGCAGGTGTGCTGTGGTCTGGGTGCCGTGGTGTGTGGTCGCCACGCTGGCGATGCCGCCTGGTCCCACACGCTGGCGCGGGGCTGGGCCTGTATGTACCAGCTCCTGTGCACGAGATGATGAGACCCAGGCAACACCCGCCAGCCTGCTGCGGGCATGCATTCCCACTCAAAGTGCGAAGGTGCGCAATTTGTCGGCGCCTGCGCCTAGTAGTCCCTGGCCATGGGAGGAAAGCAGGGAGGGCATCGAAGGTCAACCTGCGGCGCCCCCGCCAGAGCCCCCATTCCGCCCCAGCTCGGCCTCCTGTCGCCTTGCCACAGTTCCAGGCTTCCCTGCAACGCCCACCATCCTCCCCAAAGCTGAACCACCAACACCAAGATGACTTTCACCGTGAACGCCATGCGCCTCAGCTACCCCTTCTCCAGCGCGGCAACAGGTCGTTGGGGCATTTGTGGGCGCTGCAGCGTGCTGCCGGCTGCAGTGCGGGCGAATGGCAGGGCTCGATGGCAACGGTGGTGGTTGGGCCCCCATGGCAGCGCCAGCTGACCTCTGCCAATCCTCACGCTGTCCCGTAGGCAATGCTAACGCTGTGCGTGCATCCCTGCGGCCGCTGGCCCGGACATCTGTGCGGCCTCACATGGCCGCTTCCCTTTCAAAGCCTTTCGAAGCCTCCCTGTCAACCCCCGCGGACATCCAGGTGTGTGCCGCCACGCAGCTGCAGAGCCCTGGGCAGGCCGCCGCCCCACCGCCGCCGCCGCCGCTTGCCAGTCGCCCGCCTGCCGCCACTCGTCGACGCCTCCGCGCACCTGTCCACCAGCCTCGCCTGCCTGCCCCGCCTGCCTGCAGGCGCCCGCCACCTCCGCTCGCCCGTCCTCTTCAAACAACATCGTGCCGGCCACCAAGGCCAGTGAGCGCCTGGAACGGGCGCTCATCGCCAACCCCATCGCGCTGCCCGCCACGGGCCGGTCCCAGCAGCCGCTGCTGCGCATGACCTCCCCGACCATCTACGCCCACGGCTGCGGCGACCAGATGTGGGCACCGGCACAGTTCAAGGATGTGAATGCCGACGTGGCGCCCTGGCTGATCGGTATGACCGATGGCGAGGTGGAGCAGGTGGGCTGCGCGCCTCGCTGCCGCTGCCGGCACGCTCCGCAGCACCGTCACTGATGCATCGACCGCCAGCCGTGCCTGCCACTCACCCCGCCTGTGCGCCCGCTCCCTGCTGCAGACGATCATCCGCCACTTCCCGATGTTCACCCGCGACATCTTCGCCGCTGCCACGCATATCCACAGCGCCCACCCCGCCACCGCCACCTCCATCATGGCCAACCTGCTGGACATGCACGGCCCCCTGCTCTCCTCCATCGCCCCTGGCGGCTCCAGCGCCGTCATCCTGATGCACAATGGAGTGGAGGTGGCGCTAGGTGAGCAATGGTGGCAGCCCCGGGGTGCGGCTCACCTGAAGAGATCCCAAGCCCACCCGCCCCATTGGGCCCCCAGGCACACCCCATGCTCATCCTGCCGTGCCCGCTCCCCTCCCCTCCCCCTCCCTCCCTGCAGCACGCGCTATCGCCCGCGCCCAGCAGCTGGCAGCCGCCGGCAACCGCCAGGCCGCCTGGAGCCTGGCTGCGCGTGCCTTCGATCTCCTCTCCCACCTGCGCTTCGGCAGCTTGGTGGTGGCGGCGCCCTTCATCGCCTTTTGGCAGGATCTCAAGACCCTCCTCTCCTGCCCCATCGCCGCCGCCGCCGTCAGCCAGGAGGCGGTGGTGCAACTGCATGAGGCATGCGCCCGGGCCGACGACTGCCTGTGGG
>NW_005435063.1:665614-675784 GCF_000147415.1 Chlorella variabilis
GGCTGCGGAGGTGAGCCCAGCGCCTTGGCCTGCCTACCTGCCTGCCCGCCTGCCTGCCCGCCTGCCTGCTGAGCAGCCGGCCGCCAGCCCCACACCTACAGCTGGCACCGACGCACCTGCCCCTCACCGCTTCCCCTTCTCCCTCCCTTGCTGCAGCTCGCGCTGCGCTTCACAGAAAGCTGGGCGGTGCTGGTGGCGCGCGGCCGCCTCACCCAGACCCCCGCCCGCTTTGAGGAGCTGCTGGGCGCGGTGCTGAGCCACCCTCTCACCGACGGCCAGCTGCGGCGCGTCGAGGCCGCCCCACGCCTGCTGCCCATCGACATGAGCCTGGGCGTGCGGCGCTGGGCCTGGGAGCCCGCCGCCCAGGAGCAGCGCCGCCGCCTGACCCTCGAGAGCGAGCAGCAGCGCCGCCAGCACACCACCTCCTCCCCCCGCCAGCAGCGGCGGGAGCGTCGTGCCGCCGCCGTGGTGGAGGCCGAGGAGGGAGCCCTGGTGGCCGCCCTGGCACACTGAGCTGAAAATGTGCTCTGCGCACCGTTGGCCCACAGAATGACTTGATATATAACCAAACAAAACAGAAACCCTGAGATGTTGTACAGCCCGCGCACATTGCGCTCTAATCCTTGACCCTGCACTGCCTATTGCCCTTCCCTCTATCTTGATTGTTGCCTAATTGTAGCGCGCCACGCGTGCGCCTAAGTTGCTCACCTGTTGCCCCCTTCCCTCTATTGTTGCCTAACTGTACTGCGCAACAACCACGCGCCCAACATCCTCCCCTTCCTAGCCCGATTGTTACCTCCCTGGCAGGCTACTTGCCCTCCCCCTATTGTTTGCGCCGCATTGGTGCCTGAGAGCCTTTCATGACCCCCTTGACATCCCTTTGTGTGATGTGACCCTGCCAGCCGCTCTGTACATGTACTCTCCTTTCCCCGCCCGCCCTCCCCTTGCCTTGTGCCGCCCCGATGGCGGCAAGTGCCCAACCACGAAGCCTCCTAGCCTTTCATATTGGCACATCAGTTGTCTATGTTGGCCGAGAATATGGTCTATGCTGGCCTAAGTATGCCCTGTAAACAGTTCTTCAGATTAGAATGGCGTGGTGGCTTCAATCCCGCCCTAGGTGGTGGTCGGCAAACCGTGCGCAGCGCGCTAGGTGAGTCAATCAAATTCAATGCCACCTCGATTGACCGCATCGCCCGCAGCTTCTCTCGTTGCCCAAGACGTAGCGCCCTTTTTTCTCTGCGGTTTGAACCCATTTTGAACGGTTGCTTGGCTCCCGCTCTCTGCCGCTCCCTCGACCTCAGAGCGCGTCCCGACGAGCCTCTGGCGCTATGCGCCATCCCTCGGGGGCGCCGCCCGACCCGGCGCTGCAGCAGCAGGCTGAGGCAGCCGGCGCCCCGGCGGTAGCGGCGGCACCAGCGGCGGCGACAGCGTGCAGCACCATCCTCGCCCCTGCTGCTGCGCCGCCTCCCGGACCCAGCCTAGACTCAGAGTCAGAATTGGAGGATGGGTGGCAGTCGTGCGAGGAGAAGGGGGAGGAGGAGGAGTCGGAAGATGAGGCCAGCATTGTGGCAGCACCTGCCTGTGCAGCAGGAGCAGGAGACACAGCAGCCGATTCAGATTTGGAAGAGGAAGTGCAGCAGGAGCTGGAGAGCCAGCGGCAGGAGGACCTGCAGACGCAGCGGCAGGAGGAGCAGGCGGCCCTGGTCTCGGCGCAGGGCGGTGGCAGCACGCCGCGAGTCGGCAGCGCGCCGCAGGTGGGCAGCCTGCCTGATTCGGGATGGAGTGATGAGGAAATGAAGGACGCCCAGCCGTCGCCGGCAGCAGGCGCCGGCGGCCCCGACCCTTTCCAGCGCACCTGGGATATGTGCGCCACTGTCGTCAGGGCCTGCTTCGCCAGGCAGTTTGAGCAGAAGGAGGGAAGCGGCGGCGTGGGCGGCAACTCGGGCGCGAGAGGGAGCGGGAGCAGCAAGCGCCAGCGCACGCTGCGGTGCCCGGTGTGCCTCAGCCGCGACGACGGCGGACGGCACTGTGCATGCGGCGCGTGCCTGTCGGCACAGGGGGCGGCGGATTTCAAGATCTTTTGGAAGCGCAACTGCACCGCCGTGGATGTCGTGTGCGGGAGTTGCGGGAAGCCGCAGTGTGTGGCACAGCAGGTGAGCAGGCGGGAGGCGCTGGCAAGCCAGGGCGCGCGGCTGCGCGCCTGCTGCTTCATGCTGCCACCTTCATGTCATGCCCCTGCACCCGTTCCCCTGGTCCCACCCTGGTCTGGGCTGAGAGGCTTCCCAGCGTACCGCAGGGCTCGGCCTTGGGCATGCCCCAGGGCCTCATCCCGGGCGATGTCATCTGGCTGGACAGCGCGGGGCGCAAGCAGTGGTCCATCATCCGCAGCTGCAGCACCGACGCCAGCGCCGGCGGCTGCGGCGGCGCTGCGGCCACGGCGCGTGGCAAGGTGGTGGAGGAGGGCAGGACCAAGCACACCAGCAGCTGGCACGTGCAGGGGCTGTCCACAAGCCTGCGGCTGCCCGTCACGGTGCCGGGCCAGCCACCTCGCTCACAAGACTTCCCCATCCACAGTGAGCTTGGAGGGAAGGGAGGCGATGGGTCGAAGCAGCGCCTGCTGCAGCGCTTGATTCGGTTGATGCCGCCCAGCCGCCATGCAGACAAGGCACGCTGACCGTGCGCCCCGTCCCTGGCGCGGCCTCCTGCCTCTGCAGACGCCGAGCAGAACGCCATCTTCACGCTGCGGCGCGAGCACGGCACGGTGCGGTGGTCGGAGTTTGCGAGGCGCTGGGCGGAAGGCAAGGCGGGCGTGCTGCCGCGCAGCCCCGCGCCACGCCTCTTCTACTCGGCAGACGGCACGCACGACCAGCTGGCAGTGGAGCCTGGCTGCCCCACCTTTGCTGCCTCCGGCTGCCCCTGCCGCTGCGCCTGCCTCAACCCGTGGGCTGTGCGGGGCGGCGACCCGCGCCGCATGCTGCATCGTGGGTGCGTGGGCGAGCGCGTGGCGGCGCCGTGCGCGGCGCCTGCGCCCGACGGCAGCTGGGCCCACCGGGGCGCCGCCTTCAGGCCTGGCGACCGCGCCTGGCTGGAGCCGGCTGTCAAGTGGGCTGTGGATCAGCAGATGGAGCTGGTGAGTGTGTGGCTGGCGGCCTGCCTGGCCCTTCCCTGGCATTAGTGCCCTGCTCCCTGTGCTGCACACTGGCCTCCTCAACAAGACACACACCAGCCACCACCTCGACTCATAACCCCACATGCTGTCGCACGCTCTCTTAGTCTCACACAGGCATGCCCACGCTGCCCTGCGCTGCCTGCCGCAGGTGCGCATCCAGCGCCTCTACCAGCTGGCAGACGACTCCCAGGACTCGCTGCAGATGCCCCACGGCGGCGCGGCGGCAGAGGTGATGGTGCAGTACGAGCGGTACAGCCGTACCGCCACCACGGCCGGCTTTGTGTACCGCCCCAGCGTCGAGGCGGGGGCGTGCAGGGCCACCCGGCTGCGGCCGTTTGATGCGGAGACACTGCCGCGGGAGATAGTGGTGGAGGAGGATGGCGGAGGGGTGGCGGACGGTACGCCTGGGGCCTGCACAGGCGGCGCGGATCGCGGCGGCGGCGGCGGGCAGACGCCGGATGGCAGCGACGGCCCCACTCTCATGTCGGGGAGCACCGCTAGCGGGGACAGCAGCAGCAGTGAGGCCGACAGCTGTGCTCAGCAGGCGGGCGCGGTCGCAGCCCCTGGCTCCACCCAGCCGTCGCAGCAGCCACGGCCGCCGCAGCAGCAGCAGCCGCAGCAGCAGGCAGGAGTTGGCGGCGCTGACGGGCCTGCTGATGGCCCCCTCCTGTGTGACCTGTTCTGCGGCTTTGGAGGGCTGACGCTGGGGCTGCTGCGGGCGCTGCTGGGCTCTCGCGTGGGCTGGGCGTGCGACAACTTTGAGGCGGCATTGAAGACTTATGCGGGCTGCCACCCAGGTGGGGCGAAGCTGCAGCACCAGCAGCAGAGTTGTGTTAACATGCAAACACGCAGGCGGGAGGGCTGGTAGATGGCGTCCCGCTTATGAACAAACATGGACAGCTGTGAGGTGCATCCGCCATCTGCCATCCCAGCGCCAGTGCTCGCTGCCCTTTCGCTCCGCAGGCGCCACCATCACCTGCGCGGATGTGTGCGAGTTTGTGGAAAGCATCCAGCACGGCGCCCCTCCCGGAGGTGATGCCCTGGGCGGCAGCGCGCCGCGGATCCTGGTGGGCGGCCCTCCATGCCAGGTAAAATGCGGGGCTGGCTGTTCACCATTGGCCCCCTCAGATAGCCCAGCACGAGGCCTGGCAGCCTATCACCTAGCTGGCCATCATTCGCGCGAGCGCAGCCCGTCACCTGGCCGCCCCGCTCTGCAGGGCTTCTCCAAGGCCAGCATGGCGGACCGGCAGGACAAGGCTTTCAAGAACGTGCTGGTGGGTGGGAGGGTGGGTGGGTGCAGGAAGGCAGGAATATAAAAAGGAGTTGTGGGTGGTGAAAGGCTGCTGGGTGCGAAGAGGAAGGCAGGAGCGCGGCTCATTGCTGCCCCTCTGCATGCCGCTCCGCCTCCAGCCCTCCCTGACATGCGTGTTCCTCTCCCGTGCTGTGTGCAGCTGTGCACCTTCCTGACAGCGCTGTCCAAGCTGGGGTGGCCCTACGCCATCATTGAGAACGTCACGGGCCTGCTGTCTGGTGGGGCTGGTTCCCCGCGGCTGGCGCTTGCTGTTGTTGCGGGTGGCCTGGCCTGCTTGGACCTCAGTCAGATGCATGCTCCTGCTGGAAAGCCGACTGCCGACTGTGCGCGGTACCGCTGATCCGCGTGATGCCAATGCCTCACTCACCGCCTGCCTCCATCCTGCAGCCGGGGAGACGATGCAGTGCGTGCTGCAGTGCTGCGTATCCATGGGGTACCAGGCCTCATTCCGACTGCTCAATGCCGGCTGCTTCGGCACTGCGCAGGCAAGCGCCAGCGTTGTGGCAGGGGCTAGCGGCCTAAGCGTGGACCAGCCTGTGGGCCAGCTGCCTTCTTGCTTCCTCTGCGCTGGCTCCACAACCATGTTCCCAACGGGCTGCCTGCCTGCCTGCCTCCCTCGCCTCCCCGCATCTCTCCTTTGCAGCACCGCCGCCGCGTCATCATCCTCCTGTCGCTGCACGGCCTGCCGCACCCCCACCACCCGGTGCCCACCACCTGCTTCCAGGGGGCAGGCGGGTACAGCAGGGCCGGGGAGTGCAGCCTGGAGGTGGGTGCCCCTGGGCTGGGACGGCATGGCAGTGCTAGTCCGAGTGCTGCTGCTGGCGCCCCCCATGCTGCCAGCGTGCCTCACACGGAGGCATGCCCTGGCCTCGCCTGCCCTCTGGCTGCAGGCCCGTAGGGAGATGGCATACCGCGCCGTACCGCGCTGCTGGCGCCGCAACGTGGTGGTGCCCACCAATGCGCCGCTGCCGGCGCTGGCCGCCGCCGAAGTGATCGGGGACCTGCCGGAGCAGGCGGGGCCTGATGCAGCGTATGGCGTGCCCGCCTGCCCGGCCGTGGCCGCCGCGGCGGCTGCGCCGGGCGGCGAGCTGGGCTGGTATGCGACTCGCATGCGGGGCGGGGCAGGCGCGGGCGACGCGCTGCGCAACCACCAGACCACCAATCTGTCGCAGGTGTGGTGGAGCGGGAGCCGGTGGTGGAGCGGGAGTCGCGCTGCTGAGCCGTGGGGAGGGCAGCAGCCTGCCGCCAAGCCGCCATCGCCCCCCGGCTCTCCTTCCCACTGCCTCGGTGCCCCCGCCGCTTCTGCCCCCCACAAGCAGGAGAGCCAAGAGCGGCTGGCGGCGCTGCCCAGGGAGGGCCAGGAGGGGTGGGAGCTGAGCAAGGGGGCGTGGGCGGGGCCGCCGGCGCAGCCCTTCCTGCCACGCCGCGCCGGCGACTGGTGAGCCGGGGGGAGGGGCTGCAGGTGGGCCAGGCTTGCTGCGCTGAGGTGAGCAGCGCCTGGGCACTTGCCAGACAGCTGCGCCGCGTGCTGCCCACCCACGCTTTCCACCACTGCCGCCGCAGGCGCGACCTGCCTGCCTGCCTCATCCCCGACCGGCTCCGGGGCCGGCAGCTGGTGCCGTCCAACGTCGGCCAGTTTGGCCGCCTGCTGTGGCTGTCCCACTTTGGCACGTGCCTCACCTCCCCCAAGCTCAACTCCAAGACCACCTCCACCACGGTGCACCCCAGCGCCGACCGGCCGCTGACGGTGCGCGAGGCGGCGCGCGTGCAGGGCGTGCCCGACGCCGTCACCTTCCACGGCACCATCACAGAGGCGTACAAGCAGGTGGGCAACGCGGTGCCGCCGCCGCTGGCAGAGGCCATCGGCCGCGAGCTGCGCAAGGCGATGCGCCTGGCGGCCGAGCGCGCGCAGCGGCAGCAGCAGCAGCACTAGGGCGGCCTGTGCGGTGGCGCCTCCCGACCCGCCGGGCGCGCTCGCCCTCCACAGACTCCTTCCTATCCGGACCAGTGTCAGATTTTCCCTCCCCTGCACACTCTCTCTCATTCATTCAGCACTGATCATGCCAGCATTGCACTGTGAATCATAATCAATGTTCGGTTCTTCTGCCGGCGGCGCCAGGCGGGCGACGACATGCGCGCTGCAACATTGATTGCAACATTGCAATTGGGGCCAATCGCTCTACCTGATCGCTTTGCAGCACGCAGCAGCAGCAGCAGCAGGCAGGGCTGCCACAGGCGCTGCAGGCCCAGCAGGATGCCGGGGGGCCCAGGCGGGCACGCGGGATGCCCCCTGCTGCTGTGGCTGGGCGTGGCCATACTGGCTCATGTACTGGTGGCGCTCTTCGGCGTTCTCAATCGCTGGTTGCAGGTAGCGGGACTTGGCAAAGGCGTTTGCCTTGGGGCGGCGCGTCTTATGCAAGAATTGCACAATTCTCCCCCCCATAACATTTTGCGGGCTCAGGGATGCAGCATGCACGCGCATGCCGCGCACGGTGCATGGTGCCTGGCGACGGGAGGCAACGCGACCCGCTCCGCCGCCGTCCCTGCAGGTCAAGCCTTCGCCGTCCCTGCCTGCCCTGCGGCTGGCGCTGCTGGTCAGCCTGCTGGCGCTGGTGAGCGTGGCGATAGTGGATGCTGCGGCGAGGGTCACAGGCGCGGTGCTGAGGGCGGGGCGGCTGCGACGGAGCGACCGCGAGCAGCAGCGGCGGCGGCGGCAGGGCAGCGGCAAGCCTGCGCTGCCCAAATGTTGTCCCATCAGCGCCGACGGCAGCACCTCCTGCCCCCAGGAAATAGACAGCGGCCGGGTCGCAGAGGACGGTCACTTAGCTGCGCAGGCAGATGAGGCCAGCGGGCAGCAGGCGGACGCAGGCGCAGCGGTCGGTACTGCTGCCGCCCCGGGCCTGCGCCCCTCCCCAGTCCAGCAGCCCTCCGCCCCCACCTGGCATCGCCAGGACAGCACCTTTGTGCGGCGGCCCGGGCAGCCGCTGCCGCCGCGGCCCGAGCTGGCGCTGCAGCGGGGGCTGTCGCGCCGGGTGCGGGACCTGGGCGAGGGGCGGCCGCAGCTGGTGTACTGGGGCGCGCTGGCCGTCACCACCGTCTCCTTTGCCGCCGCCTACACCTGCCAGATCATCGCCCCCGGCTTTGTGGACCCCGCGCTGGGTGCGCCTGCGCGCCGCGGCGCCTGGCATGCATCCCGTCCACCAAATGTCTCGCAGAACCAGCCTCGCCCTGCATGGCGGTCGCTCAACTGTCCCCGTCTGCCACTCCCTGCCTGTCCCCCGCCACGCCCCGCCTGTCCCCCCGCCTGCCCTGCAGTCCAGCTGGTCAACATGTTCACCGTGATCGGGGTGGCGCTCTTCCAGCGCCTGCTGCTGCACCACCGCCTGCCCACCGCCATCTGGCCCGCGTCAGGCGCCATGCTGGCGGGCGCCGCCATGGTCATCATCCCCACCATTGGCAGGGTGGGTGCGAGGAGGAGAGGGGAGGACACAGGAGGAGAGGGGCAGAGGGGGACAGGCGCACGCGGTGCACAAGCTAGGGCTTCTTGAGCGCTGCTGCTGCTGCTGCCGGGCGGCGCATTTCTGCGGGCGCGTCATGCTCGTCCCCCTCCCGCTGTGTGCGTTCAGGGCCAGGCGGCGGGGTTGGATGACTGGCAGGGGTGGCTGGGGTTTGGGCTGTCGGTGTGCTCCATGCTGTGCACGGTCGCCTACTTTGTCAGCCTGCAAGCCTTCCGCCGCCTGGGGTTCACCAGCCTGCAGCTGCAGGTGCGCCTTGCAGCCACGCTTGTGCCAACAGCACCACCTCCCCGCATACATGCATCCCTGTGTGCCTCGGTTCGATCTCTCTGTTGCTGTGAACCACCTGCCCGCATGCCTGCACCCCCTTTGTGCCTCGAGCCTCTCCCTACTGACATGCCTCGACTCCCCCCCCGCCCCCACCCCCCACCCACCCACATGTTTGCAGTACTGCTACCTCGGCTTCTGCATCCTGGTGCTGCTGCCGCTGTCTCTGCCCATCAACGGCACCGACTGGTCCCGCCAGTTTGGCGGCTGGGGCGCCAGCGACTGGGCGGTGCTGGCCCTCACCTCATCTGTCGTCTGCGTGGGAGCCAACTATGCCATCCAGGTGCCCGCCGCTCCGCCCTGGGAACAATCCAGCCAGGCTGCCGCCGGCTGCGCTGCCATGCTCGCCCTGCCCAGCGCGCCAGGCGGGTGATGCGGCGTCGGGATGTGCCGCCGGCCTCCCTGCTGCAGCACTCCACCTGGCAGCTGGGCGCCCCCACCGTGAGCATGTTCTACGGGCTGCGCCTCATCTCCTCCATCATCGAGTCCCAGCTCCTGCTGGATTACACAATCATCAAAACGGGCGTGCAGGTGAGCAGGAATGGATATGCCGGGCAGCAGCCTGCCCAGCGTCCGCCAGAGGGCATGCACAGAGCGGCGGCACAAGCAGGCTGGCAAGCGGCATGGGTGGCAAGCGGCATTGCTTCTGTTTGGCCCTGCCTGCAGATCGCGGGCTCAGCCATCACGGTGGCAGCGGTGACCGTGTACATGTGGCTCCAGTGGCGGGACAGCAAGCGAGCGACGGCGCGTGCAGCGGCTGCTGCAGGCGACGAAGCAGCGGCAGCGGCGAGCGACGATGCAGACGTCGAGGCAGCGGCAGCAGCTGATGGGGCTTGTGGCGGCTTGACTGACGAGGGTGGCAGCTGCCACAGGCCTGGCCAGCCCAGCGAATTGCTGCAGCTGCCTCAGGCCAAACACAGCTGTCTAGACAGCAGTCAGGAGTGACCGACTTTGAGCGTTTCAACCGCCAGCATTTGTTCACAGTTTTGAGTACCACCCTTCCCCCTACATGCATCAGACCTTGGCAAATACCTTCTCCCATTCTTCCCAAATATTTTTTCCTGACTGCGTGCGTTGAGCGTTTCCATTGCTTATTTGGCATGCATTTAACAAGAGATGTACAAAGAAGAAAAAAGCCCTCGATGCTGTTGAGAGGTATGGGCAGGGCAGAAGAGAGAGCAGGGGAGGGGCAAGTGAGGACAAATAGGCCAGGTAACTAAAAGAATGAACAAACCCAGGCCAACAAAGCCCCCGCCCAAGCAAGCCGGGGATAGCCGGCGGGCGCTGCACCCCGGCTGCCCAGGCGCTACAGCAGCACCCCATCACTGCTGCTGCCGGTGCCCACTGGGGTGGGGGTGGCGGCGGGGGAGGGGGACGGCGTGGTGCCGCTATCCGAGGGGGAGGGGGAGGGTGTGGTGCTGCCGCCCCCGGGCGCGGTCGTGCCGCCATCCGAGCCCTCGGCGCTGCCGGCGTCCGTGCCGTCATCGGAGCAGTACTGGCTGCAGATCTGGGTGACCAGGTCGGTGTCCCCCGCAGCAATGGTGGTGCCGTTGGGCAGGGCGTGGGACTCGCCCTGCAGGCAGGCAGGCAGGCAGGCAGCGCGGGTGGTGCACCAGGGCTGAGGGTCGCCGGGGTGTGGCAAGAGGCAGGCAGGCAGGAGGCAGGCAGGCAGGCAGGCCCGGGCAGCGGCCAGGGGAGGCCAGTCAGGCAGGCACGCAGGCACAGGGGCAGCCCGCAGGCACGGCAGCAGCAGCGGCAGGTGCGGGCTGCCAGCAGGCGGCGCACCGATGGGCAGTACAGCACGCGCCCGCCGCTGCCCTGCGCCTCCACATAGGCAGCCGGTGGGG
>NW_005435063.1:676032-692997 GCF_000147415.1 Chlorella variabilis
TTTGTGCACACCCAAACGCACGCAGCCCCTGCGCCGGCTCCCGCACCTGCGACCAGCGCGGCTGCCTGGTACCAGGGGTCCAGCAGCGGCAGCAGGCTCATGGTGATGAAGATGGCGGTGATGAGGGCCAGCACCGCCACCGTCCACACCCGCCTCACATACTTGCGCCCATTCACAAGCTGGTCACCCCACACAGCGCCTGCAGCAGCGGGGGGTGGGAGGGCAGGGGAGCAGAGGAGCAGTCGGCGAAGGAACGCGCTCGGCGCTCGGCCGGCGCCACGCCGCGGCCACGCCCCGCGGCATGCCGTGCAGGACGGCACCGTAAACATGCGTGCACGCGTTCGGGGGCGCGCCGCGCCCTCCCCCACCCTCCCCCACCCTCCCCCACCCTCAGCAAGCAAGCTGCAGACACGCAGCCCCCTCCCCGGCCCCGCCTCGCTCACCCAGCAGCGCGCAGACGCCCGCCGAGGCGCCGCAGGTGATATAGTAGTGGTTGAGGTTGGCGGAGGCCAGGGCGCCCGCCCACCCTCCCACCAGGTAGGTGGCCGCTATGCAGGGGGCTGCGTGGGGGCGCATCGCCCCCTCCAGGTACCTCCCAAACGTCCACAGGCACGACATGTTGAGCAGCAGCTGGATGACGCCGGCGTTGACAAAGGGGGAGGTGAAGAGGCGCCACCACTGGCCGCCGGTGGCCACCGCCGCCGCTTCCTGCGCCCCCACATCCATCAGCGCCGCCAGGCTGGACCCCGCCCACGGGTTCACCGCCAGGTCCTCTATGTTCCAGCCGTTGAGCGCTAGGCTGACCACGTACAGCGCGATGTAGGCGGCGGTGGCAGCAAACAGCGCCGCGGTGGCGGGGGAGAGGCAGGCGGCGCGGCCGCGCGGCGCGCCACGCCCCAGGCGCCGCGAACCGCCGCCGCCGCCGCCGCCGCCGCCGCCGCCGCGGCTGGGGCTGCCGCGCGCGGAGGCGGCCTGCGGGGCGGCGGCGCCGGCCTCCACGCCGAACGCCGCCATGCCGCCGGCGGCGGCGGCGGCGCCGGGCGGCGGCGCCGCGCCTCGCCGTGAGGCCAGCCGAGCCAGCTCCTCCTGCTGCAGCCGGATGGCGTAGGCCAGGTCTGGGTCGTGGCCCTGTGCGGCGTCTGGCGGCGGCAGCGCCGCAAACTGCTCGTCCTTGGGGATGGGCTTCACCCGGCGGTTGAGGTCCTGCGCCAGGCGGGCGGCGCAGCACACGGGCCGGGATGCTGTCGGCAGGGTGGCTGGCTGGCGCAGGCAGGCAGGCAGCCGGCGACACGGCCACCAGAAGGCGCGCACGGCGCCGCGCATGCTGTGACAGAGGCCAGCAGGCAGGCAGCACACGGCGCGCCACCAGGCAGGCAGCACACCGCGCGTGGCTGTCCCAGCCGCGCCCGCCTGCGGCCGCCTGTTCACAGCGGCCGGCCCCGCTGGCCGCGCACCAGCAGCCATGGCGCGTGCTTCTCCGCCCACTCCTCAATCGACGCGCGCAGCGCCACGTTTGGCACGAGCGCCGCCGGTGGCCGCAGCGCCTGGCCCGTGGCGGGGCAGCTGCTGTTGCCCTGCGCCAGCCAGCGCTCGATGCAGGGGCGGTCGTACCTGCGGGGAGGGCGGGCGGGTGGGCACCGGGGCGCGTCAGCACCTGCTGCACGACGGACCACAGGGCTGCACCCAGCTGCGTGGTCTCAGGTCCCAGAGGGCCCACATGCGCGCGCACACACATGCACGCCCCACACGCCCCACACGCGGCAGCCTGGCTTACGTCTGGCCGGTGGCCGCCACCACCACGGGGTCGCGCATGATTTGCAGCGAGATGGGGCAGAAGAAGTGGCTGGGCGCGCCCGCCTCCGCCGCCTGGCTGTCCAGGTCGCGCTCGCCGCGCGGCGGCGGCGGCGGCGGCTTGCTCTTCAGCGCGTCTTTGGATCCCAGGGTGGCGGCCAGGCTGCCCCAGCCGGCCAGCCCGGCGCCGCCGCCGCCCACCGCCTTGATCGACTGCTGCTGCTGCTGCTGCGCCTCGTCGGGCCTGCCCGGCTCAAAACCCATCTCCGCCAGCCGCAGCGCCACCAGCTGCTGGTCGCCGTTGGCGCTGCGCAGCAGGTCGGCGTACAGGGCTGGCGGGCACTTGGCGGCGTGGCCGGCGCTGCTGTAGGGCGACGACCCTCCCGAGCTTGAAGCCTCCCCTGCGCTCAGCCCACGAACCAAGGGTGATCAGAGAACGCGTGGGAGGGCAGGCAGGCGCAGCAACCCCGAGCCCAGCCACCTGAGGGAGGTTGCGGGGGGGCCGTGGGCGGTGTGCCCCAGCCTCCCTGGGGAGTCGTCATGGGCGTGTTGGGGGGGCCAGGGTGTCAGCAGGTCGAGTGCACTGGCGCGTGTGCAGCTTCCGCTGATCCTTCAACGCGGTTCGTTTTCTGCTCTGCTGCGGGAGCAAACAGGCTTGCACAGCCTGTAATCGAAGCGTCCTGCCTGCGGAACAGGCGGATTTGGCAGCCCGCGAGGAAAGACAGATGGGCGCCCGCGGCGGCGGCGGCGGTGCCGGGGCGGCCCGGACCTTCGCCTCCCTGCAATATACAAGTCACTCCCAGCGCAGCAACTCATGGATGACCAGAGAACATCCCTCCGGCCAGCCAGATGGGACGAGTGTCCAAGCCGGACTGGCGGGTGGCCTGCCGCTTTGGCCTGCCATCGCCCGCCGTTGCCAGCCGTTGCAAGGCGGAGTGAAAGCTTGGCATGCCTGTTACTGTCGCTACCCACCAAACTTTACGATCATTGAACCCAGTGGGAAAAGGCACCTCGAACGCGGATGGGCGAGGCGCTGGCGCCGCCCAGCCGCTGAATGCCAGCTGAGCCAATGCATGCAGTGCGGCCTTATCGCCACCCTCTCACTCACTGGCGCATCCTGCATTGGACTAGCCTGCAATTTGCCTGCGCCGGCCTCTGTCAGCGTAGCCGCCACTGGTGTAGGTAGCCCTGCGCCCTGATAAGCGGTGCTAGGCGGTAGTGCGCGGCCCTTGCAGCATGGTGAAGAAGCGGCAGCTGAGCCCACAGAGTGTGTGGGATGTGGATGCCGTGCGGCTGGCCTTCGAGGCCATTGGGGCCAACCCCAAGCACATTCCTCGCTTGTACAAGTCAGTTGGCGTCGCCTGGTTGCAGCGCCGGCAGCACATGCCACCCGCCGCCGCTGCCCGCCGCCGGTGCCCGCCGCCGCCTTCCCAACCCCCGGGTGGGGCTGACTTTCCCGCACCTCCTGCGCTGCTGCAGCCACATGATTAGGAACCCGGGCGGCGGCTGGGCTGATCTGCCGGACTTCCCAAAGGCGGCGCGTGCGGCGCTGGATGCCGGCTTTGTGCTGCACACCACCCGCCTGCTCACCGTGCAGCGCAGCAGCGACGGCGAGACGACCAAGCTGCTGGTGCAGCTGCAGGACGGGCTGCAGGTTGAGGCGGTGGTGATGCAGTACGACAACACGGGTGGGTGGGTGGATGGGTGGGTGGCGGCGTGGCGGCAGCGGTGGCAGGGCCAGCGCAGCAGCCCGAGCGGCGCAGGAGGTCGGCGCAGGAGGTTGGCTGAGCTAGCATGCCTCTGCTGCAATGACCCTCTGGTCAGGCACATGACCTAGCCTGCCCGCCTCCCAAACCGCCTGCAGCGCGCTACTCTGGCGGGGACGAACACCAGTCGGTGGCGCAGCAGGGCGGCGAGCAGCGGCAGGGGGACACCGGACAGCAAGCGCAGGACGGGGCAGCGGGCGCCGGCGCGGCCCAAGCGGCAGCAGCTGCCACCTCCCAGGATGATTCTGACGAGGGGGAGGATGAGTTCTTCGACGCGCTGCCCAGCCTGCGGGACGCGTTTGGCGGCAGGATGGAGGGCGGCAAGCGCACCACGCTGTGCGTCTCCTCGGAGGTCGGCTGCGCCATGGGCTGCACCTTCTGCGCAACAGGTGCGCTGCCGCGGCCGGGCAGCTCGCGTGGCGCATCATCCCCCGTGCCTGCAGCTGCAGCCGGCACAGCGCTGCAGGCAGGCGCGTGGCTGCTGAGGCGCGGCCTCTTGCCCTGCCCTGCCCTGGCGCAGGCACCATGGGCCTGTCTGCCGACCTGACTGCGGGGGAGATTGTGGAGCAGCTGGTGCACGCCAGCAGCGTCAGCCGCATCCAGAACATCGTCTTCATGGTGGGGTGGGGCGGCTGGGAGGGCTGGTGGGTGGTGCGGAGCGGAGGCCTGTCGGGGTCAGGGCAGGGGCTGGTGGACAACCCCACCTGCCCGCTCGACTGGCCATGGCTCGACTGGCCCCCTCCGTGCCCTGCTGTGTTCTCCCTCCCGCTGCTGTGCCCCTCCCGCCCAGTTCACACACACGGCCCGCCGCCGCCTCGCCCTGCGCAGGGCATGGGCGAGCCGCTCAACAACTACGAGGCGGTGCGGACGGCGGTGCGCCTGATGACCGACCCCAGCAGCTTTGCGCTGCGCCGCAGGAAGGTGACTGTGTCCACGGTGGGAGTCATCCCGCGCATGCTGCAGATGGCTGACGACATGCCGGGGGTCAGGTGAGGGCGGCCGCGTGCCTGTGCCTGTGCACGTGTGTGTGTGTGTGTGTGTGTGTGTGTGTGTGTGTGTGTGTGTGTGTGGTGTGCGCGAGGGAGGCGCGGTTGCAGGTGTATTGTTGCTGTGGGCTGCTGGGAGGCGCGCGCGCAGCGAGTACCTTGTTTGCCGCAGGAGCTGGAGAGGTGGGCACCTGTGGTAGCAGCCGGGCACGGGGCTCACACCCGCTCCCCGCCCGCCCTGTTGGCGCCCCCTCCCTGCAGCCTGGCGCTGTCCCTGCACGCTCCCACCCAGGAGCTGCGCCAGACCATCGTGCCGAGCGCCAAGGCCTTCAAGCTGGACAGGCAAGGGCAGCGCAGCAGCGCCTGCTGCCGCATGCATCCAGGCGGCAGCTTGGCCCCCCCCAGCCTCCCCATGCCTGATCCACATGGTCGCCGCCACCCCTTCCTCGATCTGTGGCCTCCACCTTCCGATCCCACGTGCTGCACCCCACCTTCTCTCTGCGCTCCATGCACACCCGCCCTCGTTCCCCTGCCCCCCTTCCCCATGGTCGCCCACCCCCCGCAGGCTGATGGCGGCCGTGGACCAGTACCTGGAGAGGACCGGGCAGCGCGTGTTTGTGGAGTACGTGATGCTGGGACCAGACATCAACTGCACCCAGGCGCACGCCCACCAGCTGGGCCGCCTGCTGCAGGGCCGCAACGTGCTGGTCAACCTCATCCCCTGGAACCCCATCCTCAGCCCCTCCATCACGTGAGCGCCCGCGCGGGCTGGTCGCCAGGAGCGGGCACCGGGGGCGGCAGGCGGTCGGGCCAGCGGGAATGGTCGGAGAGGCCTGCTGCGAGGCAGGCCGCAGGAGTGTGCCCTGCCGCGCCCCGCTCATATGCTCCTCGCTGCACTCCAGCCTTCCCCGGCCTCCCCCCGCCCCGCCTGCAGCTTTGCGGCCCCCGAGGAAGGCGCCACCGCCGCCTTCCACTCCATCCTGCGCTACCAGTACGGCGTCAACTGCACCATCCGGGCCGAGAAGGGGCAGGACATCAGTGGCGCCTGCGGCCAGCTGGTGCTGGAGCACGGCGGCGCGGCGGGAGGAGGCGGGGGCGCGTGCGGCAGCAAGAGCGGCGGCGGCCTGGCTGACCTGGAGGATCTGCTGCCGCCACCGCGGACGCAGGCGGCAGCGGTGGCGGCACGGTAGGCTTGTCCCTGTCGTGACCTGGCCCCTGTGAGGCTCTGTTGCCCCTCCTACTTTTCCCTCGCTCCGTCCTCTGTCCTTTGTTGCTCTTCTCAGGTCCCTGCTCCCCCCTCACAGCTTACCACTTTACAGTGTAAACTGCCTTGTCCAGGCACATCACATCGACAGCTCACGCCTCCCAGCTGCGCAGTCCGCTGCCAGTCACAGCCTGCTGCCGCCTGGCTGCACACAAGCGCCACGGCAGCGCCAGGCAGCCGCTCACTCGACGGCCACAAAGTCGGCGCTGGGGCGGTCTGTGAGCACGCGCCATGCCTGCGTGTCCAGCGCCAGGCGCCAGAAGTGGGAGCGGGAGGAGCCGGCGGCGCCGCCGCGGAAGCGCAGCGTGGCGCTGCCCTGCTTCACGCGCCGCACCTGCACCCCGCCTGTAGGCGAGCAGGCAGGGAGCGGCGCAGGACCGGTCAGTCGTTCTGCATTCTCCCATGACACACACACACAAACACACACACACACGCATGGCAGCTCTTCATCTGAGCCACTGCCGCCTCGTATGCGCCTGCGGCCTCGCTCACCGGCAATGTCAGCCATGGGGGCGTGCTGGCGCGCCACCGCTTTGAGCAGCTCGCACTCGCGATCGAATCCGGGTGGCAGTGCCAGGGAGTGCCCTTCCGCCGCCGCCGCCGCCTCTGCCTGGGCCGCAGTGTAGAAGCGGCAGTACTCCAGCCACCAGGTGCCGGCGGGCAGGCGGTAGAAGGCCTGCGGCTCTGCAAGCACCGGCTCGTCCGCCTGCTGCTGCTGCTGCTGGTGGTGGCCAGCCTCGCCGCTGCTATGCCTGCTGCCGCTGCTGTGCCTGCTGCCGCTGCTGCTGGTTGGCATGAAGTCATCATCCTCCGCCTCCTCTGGGCTCACCCCGCCCGCCTGCAGCCTAACCGCCGTCTTCTTATCCTTGGTGCTCAGCAGCAGGCCGCCGACGGCTGCCACTTGCACCTGCAGGCAGCCCACAGGCACTGCCAGGTCAAGGCTAGAGATCACGTAGATCCCCTCAGAAAAACATGTTCAGACTGTGTTCAAGTGAGGCGAGCCAGGTGCACTGCCCACCCTGCCCACCCAGTAGCCCTGGACCGCCGACCTGCTCTGCAAACTGCACCGACTTGAGGTTGGCCAGGCCGTGGTGCGCCCGCACCATGTTGCCGCGGGAGGGGCGCTGCAGCCACTTGATGCCCAGCACGCCGCCAGAGCCGCCGTCTGCAGCGCCAACCCTGCACCACCACAAGCGCAATGTTGCTCATAAGCGCAGGGCTGGACGGTGCATGGCACCGGCCTCAACCAAGCAGGCCACCGGGCACATTCAACAGCCATGCTCAGTCTCGGTGGCGCTCACCCCCACACGCTGCCAGGGGGCTTGGGGCGCGCGACAACTATCGATGCCGGGTCCAGCTGCGTGAGCCCCGTCACCCCGCCGCCGCCCCGCCGGTGGTGGCCTGCAGGGCACTGGGCGGGAGGGAAGGTCTGTGGGCAGGGCTCTCAGGGGCAAGCAGTTTCCCAGCAGTGTTCCAGAGGGCCTGCAGTACAGGGAGCCCTCGCTGTGCACACCCCATGGTCGAGCACTCCACCCACCTTTGGGCATGGGAACGTCGTCGCCGCTGCTGACATCGTCCTCGCTCCAGTCACGGACACTCTGCTGCTGCTGCCTGTCTCCGCCTCCAGCCACCGCTACCGGCCGCCTGCTGGTGACAAACCGCTCGTTGACTGCGCCCACCAAGCTGCTGCTACCTGGCCGAGGCGGCGCTGCGGCTGGCGGCTGCCCAAGAGAGGGGCCGCCATCAGCTGCTGCGCGCTGCACTGCGTCGTCGCTGCCGGTGGCCGGTGGCGGAGCCTCCCAGTCACCGCCAGGGCTAGACATGGGCTCATCACAGTCGCCTAGCGATGCTGCTGGAGTTGCCGCTGCCATGCCTGCGCTTTGCCTGCTGTGCGTGGCTGCCACCGCTGCCGGCGACCTGCTGCCCGTTGTCGCATGGCCAGCAGCAGACGGCCTGCTGACCTGCAGCAGCAGCCTGGGTTGCTGCTTTGGCGGCAGGGAGCGGGCAGCCGCCTGCTCCTGGCTTTGTTGCGGCGCCGGTGCTGGCGCCAGGTCACCGCCGCCATCTGACTCGGAGTCTGAAATGAACAAGTCGGCTGCCGGCGGCTCAGAGGCCTCCGTTTCATCATCAGACCAGTCCCGCACTGCCGCGGGCGTGCGCTGCATGGCCTCTGCCCCTGCCTCTGCCCGCTGCCGCTGAGCGTGCTGCTGCTGCTGCTGCTGGTCGGGCCGCGGCTCAATTTGGGTGGGGCTCAACCCTCCCTCCAGCACGCGGCGAATGGCAGGCGGCGTCTGGCTGGTCCCATCCTCGCCCTGCTCGCCACCTGCAGGCATGCCAGCAGGCGCAGCTGGCAAGCGCATGACATCGTACGAGAAGGGAAGAAAGCAGGGTGTGTGAGAGGCTGGTGGGCGTGGCTCGTGCTGCGGCAGGCAGGCAGTGCTTGTGATATTGTTGTAACATTGGCAACATAAAAAATCGATGCTTGAGGCTCACCCGCCGCTGCTGGGCTGCCGATGTAGTCGCTGCCATCGTCGCTCCAATCCCCGATGCATGCGGGTGTCGGCAGAGTGCACTCCGGCTCCTGGCTGCCGCCATCTGCCGGAGTGCCAGCCAGCCTGGAGCTAGGTGCGGACGCAGCGCTGCCGTCCCCACCGCTGGACAGCGACTCTGGCACTGGCCCCGCCCCTGCGGGGGAGTCTGCCATAGGGCTGCCGCCCATCGCGCCATCTGAAGGGCTGCGCCCCAGCGCGCCTGCCAAGGAGAAAGAGAAGGGCTGAGCGGCGCAAGCTGGGTCGGCAGATGCCTCGCCCTGCGGCTGCCCTGCCGCCCCGCGGTGCTGTTCGTCCGGTGGCGAATGCAGCATGGGGCTGAAGCCCGCTGGCGGCTCCGCCTCCTGGCCGCCACTGGTCACGTCGCCAGGGGAGCATGCCGCTGTGGCCGCTGGCTGGCCCGCCGGCCCCACCATGCCTTGCATGGACAGCGAGCGCTGGGGGCTGTGCGAGGGGCTGCGCTGCTGCGGCGGGCTGTCGTCCGGCCACCGCGGCACCAGCGGCAGCAGCGCTGCGGTCGAAGCTGGCGACTGGGCCGCGGCTGGCGGCTCTGGGCTGATGGACATGCGCCGCAGCTGGTCGGACAGCAGGTTGTCCACGGCAGCCAGAGCGGCGTGTGGAGCTGGGTGCTGCCTGCACTCCTGTGGGGCAGGCTCCAGCACAGGCTCCTCCTCGCTCCTGTGGCACCCAGCGGCCTGCTGCCGCGTATCTGTACCGCCGGCAGCGGCCGGAGCATTGCTGGCGACGCTGGAGGGCCGAGGGTGGCGCGGCAGCTGCCAACAGCTGGCACGCTGCTGTGCCGCGCCGTTTGCCGCTGCTGCGTGCTGCTCCTGCAGCTGCCGCCCTTGCCAGGCGCCCGGCTGCTGCTGGGGATGTGGCTGCGAGGGCACCAGGTAGGGCTCTGTCGGCTGCAGGCGGCCGGCCAGGATGCTGTCTGGCAGCCAGGCGAAGCGCAGGCAGGGGATACCCCACTCTGCTGCCTTGGCCACCTTGCGGGTGAGCTCACCGGCCCCTGCTGCCGCGATGCCACCCGGCGCAAGCACCAGATGCGTGGTGGTGCCATGGATCAAGTCGCCACTGTAGGTGATGCCGCCGAGGTGCGCCAGTACGCGGATGCCGGCACGGTCCTCGCCATAGAAGCCCGTGCCAGTCACCGCTATGCCGGCGGCGGTGGCGGTTCGGCTGCCCTGCCGCTGCTGTCGCACCTGCTCCAGCGCCGCCTGCAGCTCTGCGTGCATAGAGATTGCGTGCGAATGGTTGGGTGGGGCCGGTTCAGGCAGCTTGAAGCAAGGCCGCTGCGCTTGGGCGGTGCAGCTGCCCTGTGGGATGTCCAGCCCAGCAGGGACGGGCGGTAGAGTGCAGGCATGGGTTCCCAAGGGCTGCCTGGCGCCGGCTGCTGCCGAGTGTCCTGCCGCCAGCTCATCTGTACCTCACCACCCAATCATGCTAATGGGCCAGCCCAACGCAAAAGCATCACATCCACGTTGTTTCACTTCAGTGCGAGGTTCTACTTCTGGACTCGCCGTCCCGCTAGGAGAGCTTGTTCTTGTGCACCTGGCTTTTGTGGCATTTGCATGGCCTCCTCGGTGAGGCTGCTGGTGTTCAGAGCGATGCAGACTCGAGTGGGACCGGTTTGCCCACAGAGGTGCCTCGCGGCCCTGGGCAGTGGGCTGCGAGCTGCCAGCACCGCCTCCCAGCCCACCCTTCGGGCGGCGTTAGCAGCCCCAGCAGCCCCAGCAGGCGGCCAATTGCCGCAGCAGCGACCGCCGCAGGCAGCGCAGCAGCGGCAGCGGTTGCGAACGCAGGCCGCCGCCGCGAGTGCGGCGGACAGTGACGCTGGGGCAGCGGCAGCGGTGGCCACGCAGGAGCGCAAGGCAGGCAGCGGCAAGATTGGGGATGCTGCGGGGCGCGGCATGGTGGACCTGAACCCGCCGCGCGGCACCCGCGACTTCTTCCCCGAAGACAAGCGCCTGCAGAACTGGCTCTTTGACGAGTTTGCCGCCGTCTCCCGCCTCTACGGCTTTCAGCAGATCGACTTCCCAGTGCTGGAGTCGGGTGGGTGGCGCTGCGCTGTGGGGACGGAGCAGGAGAGCCTGGTGTTGCGTCCCGGGGGAGCGCAGGCAACAGGCCGTGCATGCGTTTTGGCCCGGCTGCTGTTGCCCCAGCTGCCCTCCCGTCTCTCATCACCATCATCCACTTGCTCCTCTCCCCCCTGCTCCTGTCCCCCTGCCCTCCCCACCGCGCACACGCGCCGCAGAGGAGCTGTACGTGCGCAAGGCGGGGGAGGAGATCACGGAGCAGCTGTACAACTTTGAGGACAAGGGCGGGCGGCGCGTGACGCTGCGCCCCGAGCTCACCCCCAGCCTGGCGCGCCTGGCGCTGCAGAAGGGCAAGGGCCTGGCCCTGCCCGCCAAGTGGTTCTCCATCGGCCAGTGCTGGCGGTACGAGCGGGCCACGCGGGGGCGGCGGCGAGAGCACTACCAATGGAACATGGACGTCATCGGGGTGCCAGGTGTGGTGTGGTGTGGTGTGGCTGGGCAGGTTGCTGGCAGGCCACCCGACACATGCAGAGGCTGTCCTCACTCCTCACGCCTCATACGACACAAACAGCCTGCCGCTCTGCGCCCCGCCGGCTGTGCCAGGCGTGGAGGCGGAGGCGGAGCTGCTGGCCGCCATCGTGACTTTCTTCCAGCGCCTGGGGCTGGGCGCCGCCGACGTGGGCCTCAAGGTCAGCAGCCGCAAGGTGCTGCAGGCGGTGCTGCAGCGGTATGGCGTGGCGGAGGCCTCCTTTGGGCCCGTGTGCGTGGTGGTGGACAAGATGGAGAAGATTCCGCGGGACAAGGTGGGCGGGCGCAGGGAGGCGGCCTGGGCTGCGTGCTGCTGCTGTGGGTTGCTGAAGATGCTGCCTGCCTGCGGTGTTTGGAGGTGGGGATGCTCCAGGCTCGTGAGTGGGCGCAGGGCCCACAAGCAGAAAAGCCAGCCAGGCCCAGCAGCCTGGCTCAGCCCTCATCCCGGCCTCCTGCCTGTGCTGCAGGTGGTCGAGGAGCTGGCCAAGCTGGGCGTGGCAGCCGACGCGATAGACGGCATCCTGCAGGTCAGTTGGTGCAGGCCTGGAGCTGGGGCCGCTGCCTGCCTTGAGCCTGCTTGCGTGCTTGGCCTTCCTTGCTGATGCACCCAACACATGCCCGTCCCACCAGCACACCGAACGTGCCCACCCCATCCACCCACCCGCTCGTGCACCGCAGGCGCTGGCGCTGAGCAGCGTGGAGGAGCTGGAGGGGTTGCTGGGCGGCGACAATGTGGCAGTGGCCGACCTGCGCCGCCTCTTTGAGCTGGCGGCGGCGTACGGCTACGCCGACTGGCTGGTGTTTGATGCCAGCGTGGTGCGCGGCCTGGCCTACTACACGGGTGCGCGGCGGGCTGTGGGGCTACAGAGGCAGGCGTGATTGGCAGCACATGATTGGCAGCAGGCCTTGCTCGCGCAGGCGAGCGGAGGAAGACGTCCGCCCCATTCGCTCTGTCGCCCAGCCGGCCACGCTGCTGTGGCCACGGCGGCTGCTGCTGTTGCTGCCCCTCCTCCGACCCGCCCGCGCGCGACCCCTGCAGGCATGGTGTTTGAGGGCTTTGACCGCGCCGGCCAGCTGCGCGCGATCTGCGGCGGCGGCCGCTACGACCGGCTGCTGGGCACGTTTGGCGGGGAGGACCAGCCGTGCGCCGGGTTTGGGTTTGGCGACGCCGTCATCGTGGAGCTGCTCAAGGACAGGAAGCTGCTGCCGCAGGTGCGGGGCGCTGGAGCGGAGCAGGCGGAGGCTGTTGGTGTTGGGCCGCGGCGCATGCCACCCCGCTTGCGCAGCCCGGCCAGAGCACTGGGAGCGAGGATCGGAAGGATCTGCACCCCTGCTGCCGCCCAGCCGCCCCACGTCACTTCCCCGCTTCCAGCCATGCGCCTTCCCGCTGCTGCCGCGCCTCCCCCCCTCCCCTGCTGCCGCAGCTGCGCCACGAGGTGGACGACTTGGTGATGGCGCAGGAGGAGGGGCTGCGGGCGGAGGCGACGGCGCTGGCGGCGCGGCTGCGGGCAGCGGGGCGGCGCGTGGACCTGGTGCTGGAGCCCAAGCGCATAAAGTGGGCCTTCAAGCAGGCAGAGCGGTGCAGCGCAGGTGCGCGAAGCGGGCCTGGGCGGGTGGAGTGGAAGTGGGGCGAGGCGGCTGGCAGGGGCGGGGAGGCGCAGCGCACGGCAGGTGTGCAGGTGTGCACACTGTGCTCCAAGCCTGTCCTGCGCCTCCCCGCCTGCCTGCAGCCCGGCTGGTGCTGGTGGCGCCGGATGAGTGGGCCAACGGGACTGTGCGGGTCAAGGACCTGGCCAGCCGGCAGGAGCGGGATGTGCCGGTGGAGGAGCTGGTGTGAGAGGGCCGCGTGCGTGTTTGAGCACCATCGCCACTTTGAAATTTGAAACAGAATTGTTGCATCACAAATCCTGAAAGGGAAAGGCTGGGGCGGTACATCAGAAGCGCCGCTTTGGCCCAGGAACCTGCTGACAGGGCGAAGGTGCTTTGGTAACTACACTGGTCCAGAGGCTTTGCACGCATTCTCAAAGCACCATGGCTGAACAGCAGCAGCAGCAGGGCAAGCCCACGGGAGAGGCGGTGCTGGCGCCGGCCGCGGGCGCCGAGGGTGGCAGGAGGGAGGGGGAGAGCCAGCACGTGACCGACACCATGTCCAACGATCCAGTGACGGTGAGCTGGGCACAGGGGCAGGGCGGCAGCAGAAGTCCAAGGTTGCCCCAGGCGGCTGGCTGGCTCGCCCCTGCAGCACTTCCTCCCAGCCGAAGAGTGTGCTCGGCAACTGCTGCGGTGCAGCAGTCCTGATCGTCAGCAGCTCCGCCCCTTGAGGCGTCCCTGCCTACGCCTATTCGCTCGATGCCTGGCTGCTTGCCCACCCCTCTGCAGCATGTGAAGGAGATGGGGAAGGCCGCAGGGGACATAGTCAAGGAAGGGCTGACGGCCCCCACGCCCTCCGGAATAAAGGACATGGTTTATGGCAAGCACTGAGCCGGCGACAGGGGAGCCACGACCAGCACGGGCAGATCTGGACTGCTGTGGCGCCTCCGAGGGCTGCTGTGTAATGCATGGTTCCATTCCACAAGGCTCCAGCGTGTACCAGGAGCTCAGATGACCTGCATCTGCATTCAGCTGACCGGGGGGGCGCAGCACAGAGCCGCGCCCCGGCGGGCGCCACCTGGACCCCCCTTAGCATTCGGGCAAATTGCCCGGTCGGGCCAAATCGTTCGTGCAGCTCGCTCTTAAGCTCCTCTCGAGTCGTATAACTCGCGGCGGGCACAAGCCCACAAACGAACAGGGGTCAGCTCCTTCACCATGGCTGGGGAGTAGCACTTGCCGGCCGCGCTGATTTGTGAAGCCCTGACTGTACAAGACTCTTGATCAGCCTGGCAAAGCACACACACGAGCTCGAGCCCAGCCACGCTGCCCCCCAGGTCCGCGGCCTGCAAGTCACTGATGCTGCTTTCTGAGCACCAGCTGAGGCCAGAAGGGAGGGTGGGGGGTCCGCAATTCAGGCGTCGCCCACCTCCGCCTGCCCGCCCCTGAGCTGCCGCCCTGGTGGTTCTGCCTGGTAGCTGGTGCTGCCTGCAGCTCACAGCCTCCTACCGCCTGGTAGCTGGTGCACCCTGCATCTACCTGTGTGCAGAAGGCTCTGTATCATGCTGCGGGCAGGGCATGCGACGGCGCTGCTGTTTCTGCTGGCCGCACTCGCCTGCGGGCCACGCCTGAGGTGCGGGCTCGCTGCCTGTCCATTCTGCTGCTGCCTGCGACCATGCTCAGCTACCTGCGCCACACCCCTCTATCGTCAGACCTAAGACTACACGCTCCCTGGCTCTTTACTGCAGCATGTGCTGCGGGGTGTCTGGGTCGCAAGCCGAAATCGATGCCATGCTGAAGCTCACAAATAAACACCGAGCGCTGCACGGGTGGGTGCATGTCACTGGCCGCATCTGTCCCAGCTTGCCCAGCTGGCACCCCCAGGGCTGTGCAGCTGGTGTTGCAAGGTCATGCATATATCCAGCGCTGCTGCAAGGGCTGTTGCCTGCACATGTGAGCACCACTGCTTCCGCTTCTGCCTATGTTTTCCTGCGGATCCTGCGCCCTCTGTACGCGCAGCTCGCGGCCGCTGAGGTGGAATGCCACGCTGGCTGCGACGGCCAAGCTGTGGTCAAAGCAGTGCACCATTGAGCACTCACGTGAGCACCCGACCCATTTCGGCCTTGCTTGCATGCGTATGCTGGCTCCACCTGGTAGCGGCATGCTGAGGCCCGCCCAGTGCACTTTGATCCGAATTACTTACTGCTTGTGTACCGACCCTGCGCTATCTACAGAGGGGAAGTACTTGGATGGGCAGTACGGCGAGAACACGGTGAGCACAAGTGCAGGCCAATGCACCGTGGCTGTTGCTTTTCCTTTTTGACGTGCTGCATGCATACTTGCAATGCCAGCCATTCATAATCCACTGGAGTCACCCGGCAGGCCTGCCATAACTTGAACAAGGCATCAACCTGCTGTGGTGGGCTATGCTGGTGCTGCAGTATTATCGGTTTGGCTCGCTCCCAAGCGGCCTCCAGGACTGCACCGCCGCTGAGACATACTGGTACAACGAAGTCAGGGTGAGTGGAGCAGTGGGGCGCCAATCGTGGAGTGGCTGGCATTGGCTTCCATGCGCATGTGCAAACACTGGCGTCACTCCTGTTTGTTTGCCACTGCCGCTTGTCCGCCAACCCCTCCCTACGGTCAGAACTACAACTGGCTGAAGCCGGGGGAGAAGATCAACCCCCGCCTCATCATGGTCTTGCATTTCACCCAGGGTGAGCCCCTCCCTGGGAACCGCGACACAAGTGCATGCTGAGTATACGCTTTCTGATTGCTGTCTAGCTGCCGGCGTAATGCACACCTCAGCGGCATCCACTTCCTTGTGTGCAGTGGTGTGGGCGGACACGCGGAGCATGGGCTGCGGCACCACCTCATGCAGAGACGGCAGCAGCTACACCATCTGCCACTACTACCCTCAAGGCAACTTCAAGTGGTGCAACTGGGACACTGGCAAGTGCTATAGCTACCGAGAGAATGTGTTCCGCACAGCCTGCCAGAACATGACACGCAATGACGGCTGCTCCAAGTGCTCTAAAAAAGGTAAAGGTAAAGGTGGGGAAGAGCCTCCACAAGCTTCACTTCCCGGTTTTAACGTCTAGCTTTAGACCATTATTTGATCTGCCCGACGCGCCAAGTGCAGTACCCCCCACTAGTAGTGAATGGGTCCCGGGGAGGCCTGTGCCGAAGCCTTGGCGATTCTATTAGGCGTTCCCGAAGGAATTGGCTTGGATTGGCGCTGAGCCGGTCAGCTATGCCGCGTTTTCTAGCACTGGGCAGTGCACGGCCTGCTACCCAGAGACACGCACCTATGATACAGTCAAGAAGACGGTGAGGCAACCGGCTGCCACTCATTCTCGAAGGCAGCAGAAACGTGCGCCAAGCAGGGACAATCGCTTCTGACAGCTCCAATGTGCTGTTGCGCTGCAGTGTACAGGCCCAGTCACTGCATGGCCTACCTCCCCACGCCCACCAAGACCCAGGCCTCCACCGCGTCCGCGTCCCCCACGGCCCCGGCCGCCACGGCCGCCCCCAAAATAGAGGTTAGGAGCTTGCTGGTTGACCGGCACAGCCTCTCTCGTAAGACGCACTTCGCTTCTCTTTCTCTCTGGCTGTTCTTTTCTTGCCTCCTTCCGGCACGTTGTTTCTGTAGCTGGTATGAGGCAAATCCTGCCTTCAGTTCGAGCTGTAGCATACTGGCCTCTCTCGCCTCTGGGGAGCAAGCCACTCTTGCAGGGGATGGCGAGTTGCGGCCGTAGTTTCCTGCCAGAAGCCCACGGTCACAGCCACGGGACTCGGCGGCACGGCGTTTCGGTCCACGGCTTGCTGCCGCCGCCGTCGCAGGGGTGCTGCCTGCGGCGGCGGCGGCACGGCGTTTGGGTCCACGGCTTGCTGCCGCTGCCGCCGCCGCAGGGGTGCTGCCTGCGGCGGCGGCGGTAGCGCACGTGGCAACCCCCCGCGTTTCCTTGCCTCCCATCCACCGGACCCCGTCCTGCGCTTCACTTTGTTTAGGGAGGGGCTGCTCACTGCTCATTGCTCATTGCTCATCGCACACTGCTCAACGCTCATTGCCCTATATCCCACCCAGCCGCAGGACTCCACTGCCGCCCGCGCCCCGCCCCATCTGGCCGCTTGCGCGCCCCATCCCCCCTCGATGGGGCCCGCCCACACCGGGGCCTCCCCCCTCCCGCCCACTGCTTTCTCAACGGCCCCGAGCCGGGGCTGCCCTCATTGCATACATAGTGCGCCTTTCCCTGCTTTTCTAGTGACCTATGATGTCACACATTATACATAGCCTATTATAGCCTATTATAGCCTATTATAGCCAACAGTAGCCCACCCGTCCGCTCACAGAGAGCCATCGCGCCGGCCTCGCGCCGATCACCCCCACACCCCCACCCTCCACACTCACCCACCCACCCATCAGCATGTCAAGCAGCGAGGGAGCCAGCCTTG
>NW_005435062.1:0-1795 GCF_000147415.1 Chlorella variabilis
TTGCTGACGCCGCGGGGGCCGTTGCTGCGGCTCAAGTTGCGGGGGCCGCTGTTGTGGTTGAACTGCCGGTCATCGCGGCGTGGCTGGAAGGTGGCCATCAGTGCTGAGTCGGGGCTGCGGTTGAAGTCGGTCTTGGAACGACGCTGCTCAGCTTGCAGCAGGTGTGGCAGGATCTCGTCCACGGTGAAAGTGCCGGTGGAGGCTGTGGTGGTTTCGATGACGGTGACCACGGTGTCGAAGGAGGATGGCAGGCCAGCCAGGACTTGGCATGCGACATCGATGTCGTCGACTCGGTGGCCGGCAGCGGCGCTCAAGGACGCTAGTGTGCTGCCGGCGGAAGGCAGCGGCGCTCAAGGGCGCTAGGGCACTGCCGTTGTAAGGGCAAGCAAAGCAGCGGCGCACTAGGGCGCTTGGGCGCTGCTGGGTATCACCTTAACTGTTGTCAGGGTAGAGCTACGGCAGATGGGATGGGAGTCAAGCACCGTCAGTGAGATGGTTGGGAGTGGAGTAACGGGTCTGGTATACAGCCCGGGGACAGGCAGAAGCTGTCTCTGCTGCACAAGCGCTGATGTACTTGCGTGCGGGCTGGCTCAAGCAGGTTGGGGCTGGCTCAGCAAGGCTCTCTGAACGGCTGACAGCTGGCGGCTGGCTGCTGATGTGCCAGCAAAGGCTGATGTGCAAGCAAAGGCTGTTGTGCAAGCAAAGCCAGGCGCAGGCGGCGCTTAGGGTTGGTCTTTGGTCTTTAGGGCGGGGCGCAAGGGCCGTGGCGTGGGGCGCAAGGTGCCGGTGCGCGGGAAGGGCGTCTGGGGTGACGGCAAGAGCGGGTGCCGGACTCAAGGGCAGCGGAGGGGACTGGGGCCCATAACCTGTTGACGGGAGGTATTTACAAAGGCAGCAAGAGTAGTAAATTCGCACTAGAGGCGGCGTTAAATAGATCTGGGGTGGAGGAGCATATTCCCGGCATATACTTGGGATATTCCTGATACGATGCGGGTACGATGCGGCACAAAGGCATCATGGTATCGGTGAGCATAATGGCTGGGTCAGGTGCACGAAAGGGAGTGGCACAAGTGTCGATCAACTGGGAATGGGGTGGGGAAACACAATTGTGCGGTGTCTGGGGCGGGAAAGGCGGGAATGAGTATCAGTGCAGCGGATGTGTAGACTGGACACGTGGCATTGTCACAGCTCAACACCCTGAGCACCCCACTCAGCACCGCCACCAAGCTCACCAGCGTCGGCGAGCCCATGGACGCACGCACCCCCGGCTATGCTCAGCTGGTTGGGAGCCTGCTGTATCTGTCAGTCTGCACACGCCCCGACATTGCCCAAGCCGTGGGAGCTCTCGCCCGCTACATGTCCAAGCCCAGCCTCGCCCACTGGCAGGCAGCCAAGGGCGTGCTGCGCTACCTGGCGGGCACCGCCAACTACGGCATCACCTTTGGCGCTGGCGGCCCCGGGCTGGAGGCCTACTGCGACGCAGACTACGCCGGCGACATCGACACCCGGCGCTCCACCACCGCCTACTTCTTCATCCTCAACGGCGGTGCCATCAGCTGGTCCAGCCGCCTGCAGCAGACCGTGGCGGCCTCCACCACCGAGGCCGAGTACATGGCGGCAGCCGCCGCCATCAAGGAGGCCCTCTGGCTGCGCACCCTGTTGGGCAACCTGGGCCAGCCCATCCAAACCATCCCCATGCTGGCTGATAGCCAGGGCGCCATCAAGCTGCTCAAGAACCCCGTCTTCTCCATGCGCTCCAAGCACATCGACGTCATCTACCACTTTGCCCGCGAGC
>NW_005435062.1:1845-8594 GCF_000147415.1 Chlorella variabilis
GCAGTTGAGCAGTCTGCGTGGGGAGTGTTGGACGGCGGGCCACCTGGCTGCACCAGCGCCCGCCAGCTGTCCAGCCTGCTCACCTACAGCACCCACCGCGTTGGGACGCGGCCAGACCGAAAGCCAGATGGCCAAACCGAAAGCCACGCGCCCCACACCCGCGCCAGCTGGCAAAACCCAACGGTCAGCTCCCCCGACCCAATGCCATCTGTCAGCACCCTCCAGCTGGCGGCGACATCTGGCAGCCACCCGCCATCTGGCCATTCTCCCATGCATGCATATAATCCCCTGCATTTCGCCTTGTTTGTCATTCTCTCCTAGTGCCCTTCCTCAGTGACTGCCCTCTGCAGTCAGGTGTAAAGCCCTTCTCTCACAACAGGTTATGGGCCCCAACCCCCGCTGCCCCAACTGAACCCCAAGGAAGTTTCCCCTTTGTACCTTCATCCCTCACCATGGCTGCGGAAGCCAGCAAGCCCGTGGTTGAGTGCCTGGACGTGGACAACTATGCCACCTGGCGGATCCTGATGAAGTACGTCCTCATCTCCAAGGGCCTGTGGGCCGCTGTGGAGAGCGACACGGTCGAGCATGAAGCTGACCAGAAGGCACTGGCCACCATCGGCCTGTACGTGAAGGAGCACCACCTGTCCACGCTGGAGCGCTGCGGCACCGCCAAGCGAGCGTGGATGGAGCTGGAGAGAGTCTACCAAGCTAAGAGCAACGCGCGCAAGCTGCAACTACGCATGCAGCTGAGCCAGCTGAAGATGGGCGCCACCGAGCCCCTGACCAAGTATGTGTCCCGTGCCAAGGAGATCCAGGCCCAGCTGCGCGCTGCCGGCCAGGATGTGGCAGACACCGAGATTGCCTGGTCCGTGATGTCCGGCCTGCCGTCTGCCTATGCAACGATGGCCACCGTGATCACCGCCACCACCGACGGGGACCTGAGCCTGGATGACATCCTGCCCAAGCTGCTCACCGTGGAGCACAACGAGCAGAAGACAGAGCGCCCCAGCGAAGAGGCGCTGATGGCCAACGCTCAGGACCGCCACGCCGGGCCGGGCCGTCCAAGCAACCACCCCGGTGGCAAGTCCAAGGGCCCCTGCTTTCATTGCGGCATCCTGGGGCACCACAAGTTTGAGTGTAGGAAGCTGGCGCAGGAGCGCAGCCAGCAGCAGCAGCAGCGGCGGGCAGACCAGCAGCGCCCACGCCGCCAGCAGCAGCGCCCGCACCAGCGGTTTGCCGCTGCCATTGCCCTGTCAGCCTCAGCAGGGCCCCCGTGCCTGGGGCCACCCAGCAGCGGACGGGGGGGTGTCCTCAACACCAGGTGGAGCAGCCAGAACAGGATCAGCCGGCGCAGCCACAACATTAGCCGGAACAGCTGCAGCACCAGCCAGGGCAGTGACAGCTCCCAACGCTGGGTGCTAGACACCGGTGCATCTTGCCACCTTACTCACGACTCCTCTGTTCTGCTCGACCCCTACCTGCTGAAGGAGGCCATCACCATCACCTTTGGCAACGGCGGCACTGGCAAAGCCACCACTGCCGGGCACGTGCTGCTGCACACGCCCAACGGCCCCTTCATCCTGCGCGAGGGCATCGACTACGAGGAGGTCTTCGCCTTCGCCCCCGTCAGCAAGTTTACCACCCCGCGCACCCTGCTGTCCATCGCTGCCACCAACGACTACGAGATCCACCAGCTGGACATCAAGACTGCTTTCCTCAACGGCGACCTGGAGGAGGAGGTGTACATTCAGCAGCCCCCTGGCTACGAGGAGGGCAACAACGACATCTCCTGCCACCTGAACAAGGCACTCTACGGCCTGAAGCAGGCGCCCCGGGCCTGGCACAAGAAGCTCAAGTCCGTGCTGGAAGAGATGGGCTACATCGAGTCAAGCGCCGACCCCGCTCTCTTCATCAAGCCCGGCGCCGACCCCATCTACCTACTCATCTATGTCGACGACATACTGGTCGTTTCGATCGACGTCGCCGAGCTGCAGTCCACCAAGGTCCAGATCCTGGCTGCCTTCGACGCCCGCGACCTGGGCCCTGTCACCTACTTCTTGGGCATGGAGATCATCCGCGACCGCGCCAACCGGACCATCAAGCTGGCACAGAAGCGCATGACGGCTGACCTGCTGACCAAGTTCAACCTGGGTGAGGCCAAGCCCCTGAGCACCCCACTCAGCACCGCCACCAAGCTCACCAGCGTCGGCGAGCCCATGGACGCACGCACCCCCGGCTATGCTCAGCTGGTTGGGAGCCTGCTGTATCTGTCAGTCTGCACACGCCCCGACATCGCCCAAGCCGTGGGAGCTCTCGCCCGCTACATGTCCAAGCCCAGCCTCGCCCACTGGCAGGCAGCCAAGGGCGTGCTGCGCTACCTGGCGGGCACCGCCAACTACGGCATCACCTTTGGCGCTGGCGGCCCCGGGCTGGAGGCCTACTGCGACGCAGACTACGCCGGCGACATCGACACCCGGCGCTCCACCACCGCCTACTTCTTCATCCTCAACGGCGGTGCCATCAGCTGGTCCAGCCGCCTGCAGCAGACCGTGGCGGCCTCCACCACCGAGGCCGAGTACATGGCGGCAGCCGCCGCCATCAAGGAGGCCCTCTGGCTGCGCACCCTGTTGGGCAACCTTGGCCAGCCCATCCAAACCATCCCCATGCTGGCTGATAGCCAGGGCGCCATCAAGCTGCTCAAGAACCCCGTCTTCTCCATGCGCTCCAAGCACATCGACGTCATCTACTGTTGACGGGAGGTATTTACAAAGGCAGCAAGAGTAGTAAATTCGCACTAGAGGCGGCGTTAAATAGATCTGGGGTGGAGGAGCATATTCCCGGCATATACTTGGGATATTCCTGATACGATGCGGGTACGATGCGGCACAAAGGCATCATGGTATCGGTGAGCATAATGGCTGGGTCAGGTGCACGAAAGGGAGTGGCACAAGTGTCGATCAACTGGGAATGGGGTGGGGAAACACAATTTGCGGTGTCTGGGGCGGGAAAGGCGGGAATGAGGGTATCAGTGCAGCGGATGTGTAGACTGGACACGTGGCATTGTCACAGCTCAACATCTACCACTTTGCCCGCGAGCGCGTGGCACGCAACGACGTTTCCTTCTCCTACATCAAGACTGACCACATGGTCGCCGACTCCCTGACCAAGCCCGTGCCGGCAGCCAAGTTCGACTACTGCCGCACCGCCATGGGCATCACCCCCTGCAGTTGAGCAGTCTGCGTGGGAGTGTTGGACGGCGGGCCATCTGGCTGCACCAGCGCCCGCCAGCTGTCCAGCCTGCTCACCTACAACACCCACCGCGTTGGGACGCGGCCAGACCGAAAGCCAGATGGCCAAACCGAAAGCCACGCGCCCCACACCCGCGCCAGCTGGCAAAACCCAACGGTCAGCTCCCCCGACCCAATGCCATCTGTCAGCACCCTCCAGCTGGCGGCGACATCTGGCAGCCACCCGCCATCTGGCCATTCTCCCATGCATGCATATAATCCCCTGCATTTCGCCTTGTTTGTCATTCTCTCCTAGTGCCCTTCCTCAGTGACTGCCCTCTGCAGTCTGGTGTAAAGCCCTTTTCTCACAACAGGTTATGGGCCCCAGCCCCCGCTGCACCAACTGAACCCCAAGGAAGTTTCCCCTTTGTACCTTCATCCCTCACCATGGCTGCGGAAGCCAGCAAGCCCGTGGTTGAGTGCCTGGACGTGGACAACTATGCCACCTGGCGGATCCTGATGAAGTATGTCCTCATCTCCAAGGGCCTGTGGGCCGCTGTGGAGAGCGACACGGTCGAGCATGAAGCTGACCAGAAGGCACTGGCCACCATCGGCCTGTACGTGAAGGAGCACCACCTGTCCACGCTGGAGCGCTGCGGCACCGCCAAGCGAGCGTGGATGGAGCTGGAGAGAGTCTACCAAGCTCTGTTGCCATGAGGCGGTCGCCTTGGCGCATGCCAGCGGCGTGCGATGCGGCGACTTGTTGCTTGAGCTGCAGGTTGGTGTGCGAGATTGCAGCCACCTGCTCTTGCAGGCTGTCAATCTGCTGCTGCTGATGCTGCAGCTTCTGCATGGCTTCCGCCAGCTGCTGCTGCAGCAGGCTGTAGGCTACGCTGGTGGGCTGCGAGGCCGCCGCCCCGCCCTCCGCCTCCGCTGCGACCTGCGGCAGTTGGGCGGCAGCGGAAGATGGTGTCAGGGCACCCACAAGAACGCTGCATACTTTCGCGGAGGAGGTGGGCAGGGCCTTGGGGGTGCCTGGCAGAGCCCCAAGGCCCTGCCCACCCGCGGCGCCCTCCTGCTCACTGCAGGCGCCGCCCTCCGCCGCTGCCGCCGCTGCCGCGAAAGCAAGCTGCCCAGGGGCGGCACTGCTGACGCTGCGGCGGCGGCTAGATGTTGTAGCAATGCTGGATCGGCGCAGCAGCGAACTCCCCTGGAGCCTCGTTGCCCGCCGCCCAGCACTCTCAGTGTCGATCAGGTCATCCAGCCTCTTGGTGAGCGCCGTGCGCCAGGCGCCCATGTCCACGGTAGACTTGGCCAGTCTGACATCATAACGCTTGGCGAGGGAGCGCAGGGACTCCAAAGCGAGTTTGCTGTTGGCGAGCTGTCTGTCCCGCTTGAGCTGGGCGAGCCACCCTGGGGTTCCCGGCGCCGCGGTGTTGGACGGCGGGCATGCTGCCCAGAGCTGGTGTGAGCTGCTGTGCTGGTGCCATCTGGTCTGGGGCTCGGTAGTGATGTATATGACAGCCTGGGATGCTGAGTTGGTGGGTAGCATGCAGATGGGAGCTGGCTGTGGCCACCGGGCGATCGGGTCGGCGAGCCAGCTAGCTTGCTGCCGCTACCCAAGCGGCACCGCATGCTGCCCAGAGCTGGTGTGAGCTGCTGTGCTGGTGCCATCTGGTCTGGGGCTCGGTAGTGATGTGTATGCCAGCCTGGGATGCTGGGTTGGTGGGTAGCATGCAGGTGGGAGGTGGCCTGAGTATGCCAGCAGGACTGGCAGCAGGGGGTCTCGCTGCGCCGCCACCGCCGCCACGCCGCCACCTCAGAAGCTGTTGCTGTGCCATGCTGGGGTGCAGGATGGCCCTGAGCTGCCACTGGCACTTCCAGGGATGTGTAATAGTGGTGGAGGGCAGGTGGGAGGTTCTGGAGAGGCATGGGTGGGGCATGCCAGCAGGGCTGGCAGCAGGGAGTCTCGCTGCGCCGCCACCGCCGCCACGCCGCCACCTCAGAAGCTGTTGCTGTGCCATGCTGGGGTGCAGGATGGCCCTGAGCTGCCACTGGCACATCCAGGGATGTGGAATAGTGGGGGAGGGCAGGTGGGAGGGTCTGGAGAGGCATGGATGGGGCATGGCAGGAGGCGAGGTCATAGGTGGTGGCGGTGGTGGCGCCGCCGCCAGGCAGTTTTTTTCAAATCGACGTTTTGGGGCATGTTGAGGCTCCTGGGGGTATTTTGGGGCGCAGAATCGGATTCCCCAGGTCAAAATACCCCCAGGGACACCTGGAGCCCCCAAAACGGGGTGGGCCCAGCCAGCACAGCTGAAATGTGAGCTATATAGGTGTATGTAGGGTGCATTACTACTCACATTGTGACATCCATGTAGGGTGTATTATAGGGGGTCAAAAGGTATCCTAGCTGGGAGAGGGTAGGACAGCATGCGACAGGGCCATGCCGACGCCAGCCCCCGGGGCCCCTTGACTTGACTTGACTTGACTTACAGAGCGGATTCGGAGCCAACGAGGCTCATACACGCATTGCGGCGGCGTAAAACATGGCAGTCATTGATAAATGAAGCAACTCTATTCTGGTCTTGGGACAAAAAGCATGGGATGGACGTGGGCAAATCAGGGGGGAAGAGATCTGCGTACTCAAAGCGCAGATGGTCGTAAATGGGGCAGTGGAAAACCATATGGGTCTCGTCTTCAATGGCGGGAGAAGCACACAAGAGGCAGGTGCGTTCATGGGTGGAGGCCTGGATGGCCTTTGGCAAATAGCGTTCCCGTTCGATGCGAAGGTCATGGCAACTGGTTCTAAAGCGAGTGAGGGCGATACGGAGATTGGGGTCATAGACTTCAAGCAAGTGATGTGCTGGTTGGGAGAGGGGCAGGCCGCCGCGAATGTGCTGTAAGTAGTAGGCAAATTTGTTGGTACTGCTGGGTGTTACTGGGAGTTGCTGCTGTTGGCTGATGTTGCTGGCTGCTACTGGCTGCTGCTGGCTGCTGCTCTCGGGCTCCGGCTTGGTCAGCGCCAGCTCCAGGGACTGGCGAAGGTAAGCTGCTGCTGCGCGCTCCACCACGGTCTTCTCATCCAGCTCGCGGGCAAAGTGGTAGATGACGTCGATGTGCTTGAGGATACCTTTTGACCCCCTACAATACACCCTACATGGATGTCACAATGTGAGTAGTAATGCACCCTACATGCACCTATATAGCTCACATTTCAGCAGTGCTGGCTGGGCCCACCCCGTTTGGGGGGCTCCAGGTGCCCCTGGGGGTATTTTGACCTGGGGAATCCGATTCTCCGCCCCAAAATACCCCCAGGGGCCCTGGCGCCCCCCAAACGGGGTGGGCCCAGCCAGCACTGCTGAAATGTGAGCTATATAGGTGCATGTGGGGTGCATTACTACTCACATTGTGACATCCATGTAGGGTGTATTGTAGGGGGGTCAAAAGGTATCCTCAAGCACATCGACGTCTTCAACCACTTTGCCCGCGAGCTGAATGAGAAGACCGTGGTGGAGCGCGCAG
>NW_005435062.1:8644-25350 GCF_000147415.1 Chlorella variabilis
GGGAGCTGGCTGTGGCCGTCAGGCGATCGCACGGTTCGCCTGCTGCCGCCGCCGCCGGCTTGGCGGGAGCTGCTGCTGTGCCATGCTGGGGTGCAGGCTGGCCCTGAGCTGCCACTGGCACTTCAAAGGACGTTTGAGGACGGTGAAAGTCAATTGTGGGGGTCTGGAGAGGCTTGGCTGGGGCATGGCAGGAGGCGAGGTTGTGGGCAGTGGCAATGGTGGCGCAGCCGCCAGGCAGTTTTCTCTTCAAATCGTTATTTTCTGGCATGGGGAGGCTCCTGGGAGTAAACTGGGGTGAGAATCAAATTCCCCAGGCAATACCCCCAAGGCACCTGGAGGCCCCCAAACTTTTAAGGCCAGCCAGGGCCCAGCCAGGGCCCACTACCCAAATGGCCCAGCCACTACTAATAAAAGTGCAAGTAGGGTGCATTACTACTCACACTGTGACATCCATGTAGGGTGCCTTATGGGTGGCCAAAATGTCTACGGCACCGTGCTGTGGTGGATTGCAGTCACTGCAATCCACGACAGCAATGCAATGCCCCGCTGCGGCACAGCTGTCACAAGCGGTATCGAGAGGATGCAGGGCATAGCACCTTCACCAGCAAAAAATTCCAATAATGATTATATCAGCATCCCCATAAGAAGCCAGGAGGGCGGCGAAGAAGCCGCACCACAACAAAATCCTGGCTCCTCGCTGGCTCCTGCGCCGTCAGGCGCGAGAGCGGGGGGGGAGGGGGAAGGGACGGGGCCGCTGCTGCCGCTGGCCGCCGCCTTCTCATCAGCTGACGCCACCAGCTGGTGCCGATCGCTGCTGGTGACTGCTGGGGGCAACTTTGCTGTTTGTGGGTTACTGATGCCGAATGGAGCTGCCCGAGGCCCTGCTGCCAGCTGCAACCGGGTGCATCGCTGTGCCTTTGGGCTTTTGCGCTGCACCGTTTGAAGCCGTCAGCATCTGACGCTGCTGCCACTGACGCGCCACGGGCTGCTGCTGCTTATTCTGTGCTCGTCAGGAGAGGGCAGGCTGCCGCGGCCCGCGTACTGCTTGGCGTCGATGAACAGCGCGCCATAGCGCCAGCGGACTGACTGGCCGGCTGTCTTGGCCTGCAGGGCAACAGGCATCATCCGCTGCCTGCTGCTCAGCTGCTCCAGCGTGGGCATTGCGTCGATGGACAGGCTGGTGCCGCGCAGGGCCTGGGCCTTGCGGCGCAGCACCTCAGTCCAGTGCCCAGCGCTGCCCAGCACCACTTTGTAGGCGTGCTTGCGGCGCTGGTTGTTGTTGCCACCCTGCTCTTTGCTGCTCATCGGCTGCACCTGCTGCACCTGTTGTTATACGCTGCGCAATCTGGGCGCGGTGTTCGGCATGCTGGGCTCCCACAATGGGCTGCACAGGCGGCCCCAAGTCTGCATGCTAGGTTTGCAAATGCATGGCAGCAAGCCGTAGTCAACTGGTCGGTCACCAATGGCAGTCTAAATAACAACAAAGAAAGGCATTGCTTACTTGGGCTGCTAGATTAACCGGCCATCGCATGTGTGCCTCAGCCTTGCTGATGCCCGACTATGCTTCCGAGCGCACCTCGCTCTCGCCATGGAGGAAGTATGCAGGCCCAGCACGAAAGCGAGGGCCGCCACTCGTGCGCAGAAGCGGCTGGCTGCTCTGCGGCCTGCGGGTCTCGGGCACGCCCCCTGCTCCTGATCATCTGGCTGCTGCTGCTGCTGCTGCCTTGCCTTCTCTGCCCAAGGCTCCGTTCCACCATATCTCACAGCAGCTGCGACTGCAAGGTCTGGTCACATGCGTCTGGCTCCCTTACACAATCCCACCCATCTGGGCAACCCTTGGGCGGCAGGTGATACAGCGCCACCACCAATCGAATCCAGCCCTGCAAGGGCGGCGCAACAGTTGTTCACTGTGACGCATGCTAGCAAGTTTGCGCAGGCAGATGGCAGACAAGGGCGCACCATCACCTGCCAGCGCCAGCATATTCTCAGGCTGGCCCCGCAGATCTTGCACCTGCAAGGAACAGGAACAGAGCTAGCAAGATGTCTTGCCTTGCTCGGGGGGGGGAACTTTCCTTTGTCGACCCCACCGCCCACCCGCTACCCCACAGTTGGCGCACCAGAATGTAGCTGCTGCTGCATGACAGCCCTTAGCCCTACCTGACAGCCTTCCCTGGTGCTCCTCTTAACACCGCTTGTGCTAACCTCTGCCAGAAAGTATGACTGGGGATCTGCAGGCACAGATGGAGTAGAAAGGCAGGTACAGCAGAAGCACAGGAAGGCGGAGCATGGTGACATACCGCGGCATCGCACATGGCGCACTGCTTTCAACCTGCATTCAACCTGCAGCATCGGCATGCAGGAAGCATGCTACCGCCCCATGTAGCGCCCCACTGCACACTGTGGCGAACTGCAGGCGCACCTTCCTCTACCAGCGGTAGTGGGGGTGGGGGAGGTCATCATCCCGCCCCGGACCCTTGGCTGCCGCCGACGTGTGTGCAGGCTTTGTGCCCTGCTCTCCGTGCGTTGTGCTGTTATGTGCTGGACTGGCATCATTGTCCCATCACAAGCCCCCTCGTGATGCACACAGGTCCCCCTCGAAGGGCACCTTGAAATTCACACACTGGTTGAGAGTATCAGAAGAAGAAGAAAATGACACCAGGGGGAGACGGGAGCGGTCGGCAGGCTGGTCGCGGGGCCCCAGCGCATGCTGGGGCCACGCTGCCTCGTTCGCCGACGCCACACCGCCTGGCGCTGCAACAGCCGGTATCAGTGACCGACTCCGCGTATCACCTCCACCTGGTACCAGTCAATTTGGGTGGCGGGGAGGCACTCATCCCGGGATCCCAACAGAAACGACCCACCCTTGCACCAAAGCCATGGCCAGCAACGCCGCCACCGAGATCTGCAGCACGTTGACCACATCGTTGCTGAGCCAGGCCAAGCGGCCCTGCGCCGTGGCCCCTAGCCAGCTCTCAAACAGGTTGGCAACAAAGGCAGCAGCGGTGATCGCGAACGCACCGCGGGCATCCACCTGCATAAGCGGCAAAAGTTGAACAACTGCAGGTGTTGGCATGCGTAGCATGTGCGCCAACCGCCTTGCGGTGCACAATTTCATTGCGGCGGCCACCCCACCCAACCCCACACACCTGGCCCAGAGCGAAGGCCAAACCAGCCAACCCCGCCGCCGCTGCAACACCCGCCATGGTGCCCTCCAGGCTGACCGCGCCCTCGGTGCCACGCGGCACACGCTGCAGGCTGGTGATCAGATAGGTGGTGCGGCCATAGGCCTTGCCAATCTCCGACGAGGTGGTGTCAGCCAGTTTGGAAGCAAAGCTGGCCGCAAAGCCAACCTGCGGTGCCGGCAATAGTCACGGGCAGCAGCAATCTAGCAGTGAGGGCACGTTGCAGAGGGTGATGATGGCCAGCCCCACCCCAAGCATTTGCTCGCACCCACCCGCCAGGGGAAGGGGTCGCCAAGCCACAAGGCGGCCGCTGCACAAACGATGCCTGCAGCGCCCGACCCTAGCACGCTGCCCTGCAGGCGGCCAGCATGTGGGAAGAGCAGCAGCCAGCATGCGCGGAATTCATGCCGCTGACTGCAACCAGTGCAAGTGGCCCAGGATGTGATGTGGCAAGGCTGTGCAAACGGCTTTGCAGGCTTTGGAAGGCCGCAGTCCCAACCGTCCACCCACCAATGAGCGCCGCCCCGAGCGCGCCTCTGCAATCCCCTCCCGCTGCTTCTGCTCCAGCTTGACCTTGGTCACCTGCCAGTGGAGAATGAGGAAGGTCGAGGGTTGGATAGTGGTTATGTAAAGCCCTCTGAAGAGCAGCAGCATCACAGAGCAAAAGGCACGCATTGCCCCGCTCCAACGGCCACTCACCAGGGAGCCGACCAGGAAGTAGGTGCAGACAATGAGGTAGGCCCCTGGGCCGAAAGCGGAGTAAGTGAGGGTGCCCAGCACCCAGGAGGTGAACACGCCCTCCCAGGTCAGCCCCGCCAGCAGAATGCGGATGCCTGCTGTGTAAACAAGCGTGTTGGCGGCGGCGCCTGCCACCAGGCCGGGCGACGGGCTAGCTGCTGCCGCCAGCAGCTCCTGAGGAAGGATGAACGAAGGGAAGGATGAACGAAGGGTGGTAGAAATGCATGCCATCTATCAAGGGTTGTGCAGCGCTGGCTGGTTTCAGCAGTGTGCAGGCGAGGGCGGCGCGCCGCTCGTCGCCGCTCGCTCACACGGCACCTCACCTGGGCCAGCGACGGCAACGCGGGGACTTTCTGCTCATGCACCCTATTCCACCTTCTGCGCTGCTGATGCGAGGGGTGGCGCTGCCTGGGGCGGCCAGGCAGCGAGGCCCCTGCGAGCGAGGTGCGCTGAACCGCTTGCGGCAGGCAACGACCGAGAAACATTGAGTTCAGACGCCTAGGGCTAACCCGCTAAAATATCAAGGAGTCTCTCAGGCGCGGCACCATGTGTGACGCCCGGCGCGCGGTGCCCGCTTTGTCATTTATTACTTGTGATGCTCGGTGCCTGAGCAGGGTGGCTTGAGCGCATGGACGGGGATAGCACTGGGAAAAGAAGAAAAGGCAAGGGGGTCTGGGGGAGCAAGCGGGCGGGCGGGTATCGTGGCACCGCGCTCAGAGGCTCTTGAGCACGGTGCGGGCAGCCTCAATGGTGCGGTCAATGTCCTCCTCAGTGTGGGCCAGCGAGGTGAACCCCGCCTCGAACTGCGATGGCGCCAGGTACACGCCCTGCTCCAGCATGCCGCGATGGAACTTGCCAAACTTGGCGGTGTCTGCAAGGACACAGCAGCAAGTTACCTTTACATTTACATGAGGAGAAGGCGGGAAGGGCGTGGGCTGGGCGTGCACCGGCCCTCCGTTAAACATCAGCAAACCAGCACGCACAGCCTAGCCGCCATCACCCACCCGACGCCTTGGCATCCTCAAAGGACGACACGGGGCCCTCGCAGAAGAAGAAGCCAAACATGCCGCTGATGCTTCCACCGCACATTGCGTGCCCCGTCTCTTTGGCGGCATCCAGGATGCCGCTGATGAGCCTCTTGGTCACCTTGTCCAGGTGCTCATAGGCGCCAGGGCGGGCCAGGATCTCCAGCGTCTTGATGCCTGCCACCATGGCCAGAGGGTTGCCGCTTAGGGTGCCCGCCTGCAAAGGCAGGCCAGAAAGAAAGATGATGCATGAGTTGGTAGCAGAGTCAGAATACCATTAGCACCAGCACACTCCCTCGCCCACCCGCGCACCTGGTACATGGGGCCCGCGGGCGCCACCATCTGCATGAGCTCCTTCTTGCCGCCATAGGCACCCACAGGCAGGCCGCCGCCGATGACCTTGCCCATGGTAGTGACATCGGGGGTGATGCCAAAGTATTCCTGGGCGCAGCCCTTGGCAATGCGGAAACCAGTCATCACCTCGTCAAAGCACAGCACCGCACCCTCCTGCGCAGCAGGGACGGCACGAATGGCAGTGAGCGCCAGCAGACCGAGGTTAGATGTCAAATGACGAAGGCCCAGCATGCACAACTGTACCCTGACTGCCTGTAGTGCTGCCCAGGCGGTGCCACTGCGAGACCCCCCCCCCCACACACACACACCTTGGTGCAGACGTCACGCAAGCCCTGCAGGAACTCCTTGGTGGGTGGGATGAAGCCGGAGTTGCCCACAACCGGCTCCAGGATGAGGCCCGCAATCTCGCCTTTGTTGGCCTCAAACAGCGCCTTGACCGACTCGATGTCGTTGTACTGGGCAGTGAGCGTGGCAGCAGCAGTGGTGGCGGGCACGCCGGGAGAGTCAGACAGGCCCAGCGTCAGCACGCCGCTGCCTGCCTGCACCAGGAACTGGTCGGCATGGCCGTGGTAGCAGCCAGTGAACTTGATGATCTGCAGCATGCGGAAAGAACAGGGCGTCGGGGGAAAGCGCAGGCCTTACAGTATGAGCACCCAGGGGGGCAGCGAGGGCACTTGCTCCAACAGCTGGCTTGCCCAGCTACTGCCGCGCCAGCAAACCTCACCTCAGCACCCACCACACAAGCTCACCTTCTCACGGCCCGTGTAAGCGCGCATGAGGCGCACCACCGACAGGCAGGCCTCGGTGCCCGAGTTGACAAAGCGCACCATCTCCACAGATGGTACCCGCTCAATCACCATCTTGGCCAGCACATTCTGCCAGTGCAACAGCGACAGCGGCGGTTTCAGCTGGCGTGCCAACCAGGCGCACCCCTCGCCACCCCACGCTAGCCAGCTGCTGTGCGAGGTGCAGTGCTAAGGCGTGCTAAGGCAGTGCTAAGGCGCCTCCCACCTCCAGCTCGCAGGGCGCGCCAAAGGACGTGCCCTTCTCGATCTGCGCCTTGAGCGCCTCGTTCACCTCGTCGTTGGCATGGCCCACAATGGCCGGGCCCCAGGAGCCGACTGCATCAGGTGAGGGGGGCACATTTCAGGCATGCAACCACCGGCGGATGCGTCCAATAGGCACAGCGACTTAGTGTTGGAGCCTCGGCATACCGTAGTCAATGTACTTGTTGTTGTCAGCATCCCAGCAGTAGGCGCCCTGCAATGCGTAGGAAAGTCGTGGCATTTCACCTAATGTCACCCAGTCACATCCATGATTGAGCAGCTCTCGTCCACTCGCTTGTGGCCGCCGGCCCCGTCGCACCTTGACATGGTCAAACACGATGGGCTGGCCGCCCACGCTCTTGAAGGCACGGACAGGCGAGTTGACACCACCGGGAAGCAGCTCCTGCGCCTCCTTGAAGATCTGCAGGCGTGGCAAGCAAGCTGTGGGAACGGCGGCCGGGAGGGCGGGCGGCTGGCAACTGGGCGGGCAGGAAGAGTGTTGGCGTGCATTGTTTAGCCTGCGCCTTCAGGCTCCTGGCCCCCCATACAAGCCCTGCCCTGGCTCGGCAGCAGCCAGGCGCCCCCAATGGCGCTGGAGGCCCCACCTCCTCGGAGCGCTTGGTGTTGAGCTTGGTAGCGGTGGCGGGGGCCGCCGTGGAGCGCACAATGGTGGCCTTGCGGCACCGTGTCGCGGCCGCCTGCGTCTGGGGCCTGGCGGCCTGCATGGTTTGGATGGCGGCCTGCATGGCGTGTGTTCGTACACCTTCGGCTAAAAAGAGGTGTCAATCAGCCCAGGAAAAACGTGCAACATCAAAGACGGGTGTTGGCATGTTGAGCAAGTGGATGGGGTGGGATAAGAAGTCCACCCTGGCCCAACTGGACACTCTAATTATTAGGTCTGGACTATTGCGATGAAACCTGGGAGCCATACACACAGCAGCCGCCTACGTGCAGCCGTCCGTCTGCCAGCACCTTGGCCCAGTGCCGCATGTGCAGCCTGCCATAGCCCGCCTAGCCTTCCGACTCTCAAAAGGGTCGTTTCTTAGGAATAAATGAAGGGATTGAAAGAAGGGCAAACCAATGCAGCGCTGCTGCAGCCGGCTGTGCCTACGGGGGTCAAGTGTTCTTGGTGAGCGGGGCCAGCGCGGGCGTCAAGTAGCTGTTGCTCTTGTCTGCGGAAGGGCGTGCGCAGACAGAGGCAGACAGGCAGCAGCAGTGGGAGCTGGCGGAGAGGATGTCTAGCGGCATTCTCTTGTGCCCCGCCCAGCCTGGCAGGCAGGCGATGGCAGGCAGAACAAAGCACGGTGGCGCTTGCGCACCTGGCAAGTGTGAGATGAGCTCGTAAAACTCCAGCCCCTCCTCCGGCTGGTACTCGAAACACACCTGTGGAATGCTCGATATGGTTCGATGGTGCCAACACCTTGGGCCACGCCCATGCTGAAGCGCAAACCACACCGCCGCGCCCAGGCCCATGACACACGGCTGTCACCAGACCAGATCCCCTTGATGCCCCGCCCAGGGCATCCCTCCAACACACGAACCTCAAAGGTCTTATTGCGGGCCTCGGGGTTGTGCAGCGCCTTCAAACACACATCGGCCACGTCGGCGCAGCTGATGGCCTGGCTGATGCGGTTGCCCTGATCAAACACCGCGCCTTGTAGCCGCCCGCCTCCTCCACCAATGGGCCCGGCCGCACAATGGTGTAGCCCAGCCCACTGTTGCGCAGCACCGCCTCGCCCTTGCGCTTGAAGGACAGCACCTTTTCCCGCTGCGCATCGTCCAGATCTGCAAGGCGTGGTGCTGTTGGTGAGCTCAGGGGAGCAGGGGACATTGAGGCAAAGCGCTGCCACTTTTCGCCATGGCAGCTACCCACCTGGCCGCGGCGTGCCGGCGCATGACACCAGCACGAAATTGGTTTCACTGCCGCCTGGCAGCGCCTTCACCCAGTCCACCTCCAGCCTAAAGCGGTGGGTAGGTTGGTCAAACATAGACTGCCCCGGCTCTGTCACCTGCAAAAAATTCGGGGGAGGGTCCCGTGGGCACAGCAAACCAGGGGAGCGGAATGAGGGCAGTCCTGGTGCTCCAGGCAGAGACAGATACGGGCGGGAAGTGTGCCTGCACCATCAACAATCAGCAAAAAACAACAGCTGCACCAATGGCCTATTGTTGCCCTTGCCCCTTCTAGCACAGCTCACCTCCTCCAGCATCTTGATGCGTGGCTCAAAGCGGAACCCTATGTACTCCACGTCGCCTGCGACAGGGTGACAGAAGGTTCATTGGCTCCAATCAAGCCGCTTGTCCCACCAAATGTGCTCATCCTGGTTCCTCGGCCACCACCACCAGCCATGCCAAACCCGCTGAAATTAACACAGCCATTTACCTGGCTGCAGCGGCAGATCCTCCTGACTGGCAGGCCGGAAAGTGTTGAACGGCAGACGCACAGTGTTGTACCCTGGCCGTGTGTTGAACTTGCAAGTGTAGAGTGTGCTGGCAGTCCGCACCACACATGTGTAGGGGTGTTCGTCAGCCCGCACCCGCAGCACCAGGCCCTCGCAGCCGGCCAGCGTGTCTGCATCGGCAAGCTGTAGCTGGGCGCCCACCTCGGCGAGGCCGCTGCGTGAGTAGACAGCACCTGCAAGAGCAGGTGACGGGCCAGGGCAGAAGCAGCCAAACAGCACAAAACAATTCAGTTGTGATCAGCATACCAAAGCCCCACAACTTCCCCAGGGGAAAAGCATGCACTGATGCCTGCGTGGCACCCAGCATTTCGCACCAACACGCACCCTCGAACACCAGGTTGTCATCCTCATTGACATAGCACTCGGCCACGTCGCGTGGAGCGAAACGCTCTGCTGCTGAGCGGCGCCGGCCCTTGGCAGGCTTCTCCACTGAGCTGCCATCTGCACCATCAGCCATTGGTCAACAGGGAAACATAAGTTGCCAGGACCAGCGCCAGGGCAGCAGCGATGCCGGCATAATGCCAGTTGTAGTCGCCAAATGTGAGGCACCCTGGTTCTCCTGTTGCCTCCATTGCTGCCCACCTTCGACCTCCGCCTTGCCCAACGTCCGAATGTCCCAGGCCTGGTGATACTGCTCGCGCTTGAAGTCCACCAACTCCCGCTTGGACACATCAGCGAGGTGGCCCTCGCGTCGCGCGCGTGCATTCTGCAGGTATCGGCCAGGGCAGATGAGACTGTCCAACCAGACAAAGGAAAGCCGGCTATCACTGCTGAAAGTTGCTCTGGCATAGAAACAATAGATATGCACTCTGGCGAACCTGGGCATCCAGGAAAGCGGAGGCCAGGTTGGACACACCCTGCTCCTCAACACGCGACAGATCTGCGGTAATCGTGCTGCGAGCACCGCTGCAGCAGATGACCTGAAGGTGAATACGGGGCAGCAAAAGGGGAGCATTGACGGTCAGGCACGGTGAGGGCACGGGGACTGGTGGTGCCTGGTTGGTGTTCGGCTGCCGATCGCGTTCCCATTCATCCTACCCACCCTGCACCACGTGCGCTACTGTCCCTCACCTTGTCCACACCCTCCACTGCCTGGCGGCAGGACTTGTACTCCCCAATGTCACCGTACACAAGCTCCGCCGACTGTGGGATTGCCTCGGCATCGCCATCGCCCTCCCCAGCAGCGGCTGCAGCGCCAGTGTCGCGTTGCCGCACCAGCGCGCGAACCTTGTAGCCACGCAGCAGCAGCTTGCGCACCAGCACACGGCCCACCCTGCCGGTGGCGCCCGTGACGAGCACTGTGGTGCTGGCCGCATCAGGCGATTCGAACTCGGCAGCGTTCACAAATAGCCTGCAGGTGGCAAGGGGGCGGAGGGTCAGCAGGAAGGAGAGGCAGACACAAAGCTGGCAACCCAAGCCAGCAATGTGCTCTCTGGACTGCTGTTCTGACAACTCGCAAATGGGTTGTCAAATGCGCAAACGCCTGCGTGGTTGGCAGCTCTCACGTGAGCTGATCTGCGATTTGGCTGCTGCGGGCTGGGTTGCCGATGCGCTGCAGCTGAGTCCACACATCATCAAACACCTCCCGGGACTTGCGGCCCACTGCACCAGGAGAGAAAAGCATGCGAGGCAGGGTGCGCAGGGTGCGTCAGAGCGGGGGGCAGGGGGCCGGGCGGCAGGGCGGTGGCACCAGCCCACCACAAGGCATCGCGCATTGCGGCGCAGCAGCACTCAGAGCGCCGTATCATGCCCACACGCGGCTCTCAACATTGCCCAACGTGCTCACTGTTCACAGGATTGAGGTCGTCTATGGTAAATTGCGCCAGCTCGGGCTCCGCCTTCCTCCTCCTGCGCCTTTTGGAAGGGGCCCTGGGCACGGGCTCGTCCGCATCTTGTCCACCCGAGCTAGCGCACACAGGCCGCAACCGGCTGGCCAGCCAGTGGCGAGGCGCTGCAGGGGCCCCGATCCGCTGCCTGCACTGCTGCATTGCTGCTTCCAGGCGATGTGGCGAATGCAACAGGCCGCGCAGGGATTTTGCACACTTGTGCAACAAAGGCGCAGCCAACCCACAACTATCTATAGGGGCAGTGAGTGTTAGCAGCAATCGGTGATGCCACAAAAGAAAACCCTGAGGTGAAGCAGCAAACCGACCGCGTGCTGCGCTGTGCTATGCTGCGGCGCATGGGGGTTCCCCCTCAAGAGGGGGCATGGGGGTGAGGCGTGTGGTATGTTCACAGCGAGATTGCAGGCTGTTGGTAATATAGAGAGTAAATCTATGCTTGGTGCCTGCCTCGTGCCACGCGCTTGGACCCGTCACTCGCCTCTCCTGCAAATCCAGCAACGGCTCGCCACAGATGCAATCAGGCGCAGCTTGGCAAAGGCTGCAGCGCGCCTGCTCGTTCCGGACAGCACCTGTCCAACCCATCCCTTCCAGCGCTGTACCGACTGCAGGCCACTGGCCAATGACCCACCTTTTCCGCAAGCCTTCACCTTCTCAGCTCTTCTTCGCTTCTCATCTCTCCCCGTGAGTGTGCATCCAGCAAATAGATCCGCAGCTTGTCGAGAGCTCTGTAGCGGTGAGAGATGCTATTTTTTAGGTCCTTGTCCATCTCCGCATACGTCTGGCCAAAGCCCTCGACTTCAAAGATACAATCCCAGCCAAATTCCTTTTTGCCGCGAGCCGGCACTATCCGCCCCTCTGTGCGCCCAACAAACACAACGGGCTCACTGCCGGGGCCTGCACTTAAAACTAAGAACAATGGTGGGGTGGGGTGGGGTGGGTGGGGGGTGGGGGGAGACAAGCTCGGCACATGCAGCACAGGCAGTGCAGGCAGTGCACCAACCCACCTCTACAAAAGGCAAAACTACACATGGCAGAGGCGCTTTTGTCTGGAAACCCAGCAAGCAGACGATTCAGCCCGTCATGCCCTAATTTATCTAAAAATGGCCTGCAACAGGGTGCGCAGGAGTTGAGCACTCATCTTAGATAGGGAAGCACGTTCTTCCCCCCCTCCTTGATGTGCACAACAGTCCTACTTGATGTACGGGCCGGGGAGGCCGTTCAGCGCATTGAAGCATAGGCATGTATCCTCCACCATCACTGCTCAGGGGCGGGTGGTGCATGGGAGTGGTGGGGGTCAGGGCAGCAATCGCAGCAAATCAAAACCAAAAAGGCCGCATCTCACCCACCCACCTGCCGCCTGCAGCTTGTCGGCTGCCAGCCGACACTTTTCAGCCGCAATCTCCTCAGGCTCGCCCTGCAGCTCCGGCAATTCCATCGCCGCTGGCTGCACGCTGAACGGCAGCTTGCGACCCGCCTCTAAGATCGCCACAACCTCCTCGAGCTTCTTTTTATTGCCTGCGGATGCCAATCTGTCCACTGGTGGAAAAGAGGGGCATGGTTCCCAGGGCTGGTCACCTCAAGGTGACTCACCTGTTGCGAAGAAGATGGTGGCGGGAGGCGCACCGGCTGCCGCAGCTGCACTCGCGCTCATGGCCGTCGCTGCTGCCAGTTCAGCCGCTGGTATGGGGGTGCGTGCCCGCCGAGGAACACAGGCTTTGCCAGCGCGAGAGCCCACCTTGAAAGCTTGTGCTCGCGTGGGCACCAAACACATCAGAGCTCCGCAAAGAATGCACTCAGAAGGCAGCCACTTTTCGAAAGAAACAACTGCCAACCCCATGGGCCCCATTCTGAGGACATCCCATCATGTCCTCAGCGCAGCAGTAGGCCTTACCGTCCCGCCCGCGGCAGGCACACCACACCGGCTGCCCCTCTCCCTCTTCGACCTCCCAGCCTGCTCTACCTCGGTTCAAAGCGCCGTTGCCGATGGAGACAGTGTACAAGAGCGGCAAGCAACAGATGGGCAGAGGGCAGGGCAGACCGGAAAATGATGTTACACAGAGCCAAGGCGGTTTCGACGCAGCGCCACATCATGCCGGTCACCGCCGGCGCGTCTCGTTGCTGGAGTCCACACGGCTGTAAGGCGGCGAGCGGCCGCACGCAGCGAGCAGTGAGCTCCAAAACCCGCCCAGCTTGGCATGCTTCTTGAACAGCAGCACAATTACGCTCATGTTGTCGGCGCCACGACACAGGCCTTTGAGGTCAGGTGCCAAACAGGCGTCGCACATCTGCTCGCAGATCGATTTCAGGCTCTCCCCCGCCTTCAAGCGCTTGCGCACAAAGTCCACCGCCTGCAAGTGACACCCGAAAACTGTTGGTCACAACCACCTGGCCCATCTAGCTAGCCTTTCCCCCTTCGCTCTAGCCACGCACGGCGCACCTCCTGATTGGTAAGCACATCCCAGATGCCGTCGCAGGCCACAATGAGAAACTCGTCGCCCTCCTCCAGCGAGAACTGCTCAATGTCTGGGGTGGCCACAACCTGCAGACGGGAGCAGTGCAGTCGGTAGAGATGAGGGTGCACGACTTACCGCGAGGGTGACGGTAGATGCGCATGATTCCACAGTGCGCGCACAGGTCAAAAGTAGCCAGCCGGGAATGTGCATGACTTGTGCCCTCCACACAGCTGTTGCAACCTGCTTCACGAGCCAGGCACAGCTAGCAGCTCATGAGCCACGCTGCATGTGAAGACCCACCATCTGCTCGCGGTGGCTCAGCTCTGCATTTCGCTTGAAGTCCAGGTCGCCAATGGTGCGCGACACGTTAAGCGCGCCATTGATGCGGTTGTCCCGTACAAAACCGCCCGCCTGCAGCAGTGCGAGTTGAGGCAGGCGCTTGCGCGGGCATGGTTATAGCCAAGGCATTGATCCCACGCCTGACCCAAGGCGGATCAGCATCACAGCATCACGGCAAGCACCACAGCATACAGCTGGACCGCTAATCCGCAACGCACCTTGATAATGCGCTTGGCCTCCTCAAACAGGATGGGCTTATGATCTAACGTCAGCGCTCGCGCCTGCCCCCGCTTCGACAGCACACACCGCGAATCGCCTGCACAACAGGCACTCTGTGATGATGGCAGTGTTGCTAAATTGCTCAGCCACTTAGTGCACCATCTGTCAAGAAGCTCAGCCACTCTTCGGCAGCTCACCGCGCTGCTCTTTCCACCACTGCCCAGCAACAGCAGGTCAATAGCTCTCCCCCATGGACCTCTACACAGCCCCGTCACAGAGCCATTGCAGCTGCACACGCACCCGTGTTTGCCACAACCACGCGGTTGCCCCGCACCACCACAGACACAGCCGTGGCACCCATGCCTGCCGCATGGTGCTCCTCCTCCTCCTCCTCCCCTGTGCTGCCGCTGCCACCATTAGCCACCACTGCTTTCGCCATATCTGCAGATGCCGTCATCTCGCCGCTCTGTATCGTGGTCAGCAGGCGGCCGCCGCCCCCTCTATTGCCACTGCCGCTGCCGGTTGTCTCCCCAGACGAGCTGGGCGGTGGCGGGTCATCGGCCAATGGCGTCAGCACACTAGCTCGCATCAAGTGGCTTTCCATGAAGTCCTTGCTGCTGCCCAGCTTCTTCATGGCCTTGTTGGCTTCCACCTCCAGCTGCTCTCGATCGCTAGTGTGGATGCGGTTGAGCACACGTCCTGGCACGCTGGCCTCGGCCGGCGATGCTGCCGCTGCTGTCTCGTCTGGTTGCGAGGACCGCACCCGTTCCTCATGTGCTTGTGCTGCAGCAAGGACGCAGCCCGGGTCAAGGCAGAGGCGAGCTGCCAGCCCAGCGTCGGCTGCCTGCTGTCGTCCTGCCTGCTGTGGTCTGTAGGAAACCATAGACAGAGAGCATGTGATGGTTTGGTTGGCATCAGCTGGAGGCTCACCTGCACCTGCCAGCTTGGTTTCAACATCTGTAAACAGGGCCCCCCCTCCCTGCCTGCACGCAGCCAACCATACAGCTCGAGCAAGTAGCTCACCCCAGGCAAGAACATACGTTTGGCTCATTTCGTGTCGGAACAGAAGGGCCAGGCGTCGCAAGCAACTGCAAGCGCCCAGCTGCCACCCACTGCATTCGCTGCCACACTGCACTGGCCAGCGCTCACTTGGGCTGGGAGCCTGCCACAAGCCGCCGCAACTCTGCGCGGCCCTCTTCCGAATCAAGCAGCTCATCAAGGCGGAAGTAGGCTTCCGTAATGGCGGTGGCAAGGTCACCGCGCCGGTATGCCTCGCTGCGGACAAACTCCTCTGCTAGGTGCATGGCGCAAAACTGGGACACCGCTCGGCCGCCGTGCCCATCAAATACTGCAGGCGGGCATGAGCATGCGTTTTGCATTGAAGCGGGTTGGGGTTCACCAGCCTGCACAGCTGGCCTGCTGGCTGGAACTTGGTTTGATTCATTGGCGAGCGGCAAACATGCCGCTGAAGCAAGCCAGCTGCCAGCCTTGGATTCGAGTCAGCAATTAGGCAGGCACCGGGTCACCATAGACGTAGCAACATGCATGTAGGGCGCATGCACCTGAAAAGAGCGAGGTTTTGGTGGCTGGGTCGAGGTCTAGCTCGGCTATATGCGCATCCTCCTGCATGTGCAGCAGATGGTCAGGTGCTTCTTGCTGCGCGTCCAACAAACTGAAGGGACGGGAGCGGGCAGGGCAGCGAATGCACTTCGGCATGGCAGGAGCGCGGCAGCGGTCCCCACGCACCATCGACACCCGCCAGCCCTGCATCGCAGACAAGCCATAGGCCAGAGCATCTGCATAGCCCTCCTCCGACTCCTGCAGCGTGACGAGCACAGCACGCCCGGCTCAAGAGGCAGGCAGCATGCGGCGCACCCAGGGCGGCCCCACCCCGCGTGCGCGCAGCAGCGGCGGGGGTTCCCGGGCGACCTCGCCCTTCCCAGCGCTCGTGACGGCCATTCGTGAGCCCGAGAAGCGCGAATTGCGGGGTCACGGTGAGCGGGGCGGGCGACAACCCCACACCCCCACTCAGGTAAACCCCTTCGGCACCTTTTCGGTGGAGGGCTGGGACAGATACTGCCCCATCTGCTGCGCTGTGTGGCACCAACGTTTTCAGGTGCACAAAAGTGGGGTTGTGGAGGGGCGGCTGGTGGGGGCAGACGACGGTGGTTCTGATCCAGCAGCAGAGGGTGCAAAATACAGATATAGCTTGTTCGAGGCGGGAGCAGTACACATGCCCTCGTCGGCAGCTCGTGTGTACCTCTGAAAGCTCTGTACATCTCTGTCGTCAACTCTTCTTACAGCAAAGGCGCTGGCAGGCCGCAGTTGGCGTTCGGGGCCGGCGGCGGCGGGGCGGCGGCGGGGGCGGGGGCGGGGAACAGGCCGTCTTCTGGCTAGGCAGGCTCGCAACATCAGCGGCAGCCTTGGTCCCGAGCCGTGACAGGAACCAGGGCTAATGTCGAGCGCTGCCCTGGACAGGCGGCTTCGCTGTGTTGCTTTGGCCCCAAGAGCACTGCCGGAAGAGAATGCAGCCCTGCGAAGCATCCACAGTGGCACTGCTGCTGCTTCTCTGCCTCCCCCCGATTGGTCAATTTCCATTTCCCTGCCCGCATTACAGCCGCACAATGTTGTGCCTGCCATAGGGCCATAGGGCGTGCTGATGCCATGACGCTTGATGCTAATGAGGATAGATCCAGCCTGCCTGTTGTTTCTTTCAATGCCGTCCTCAGGAATGGGCTAGAGGCGGTCGGATTTCCTACCTTCCTAGCTAGGACACATTTTTTGTGCTGTGAAATCCGAGCTAGGAAAGCTGGGACAGTCCTAGCTAGGCATGAAATTTGGTTCCCAGCTGCCTAGCTTGGATGCTGGCCCCCCTCCTCCATGTCCGGCCTCATCCTAGCTGAGCCTTCCCACCGCAGCCTCCCAGGCTTCCTAGCTGTCCCAGCCCAGGGAGCGGCGCTCCGCAGGGAGCCCTGTCCTATCTTTCCCATCCTGCCTACCTTTCCTACCCGCTGCCGCCGACCCCCCGGTGGCGGGTAGGAAAGGTG
>NW_005435062.1:25400-75346 GCF_000147415.1 Chlorella variabilis
AAAATCGGAGGCGCCGCCTCATGGCGCTAGCGCCTCCCCGAGCGGCGAGCGGCGGTGCCACCGTTTGTCTCTGCACGGTGACAAACGAGGTCTGTGAATGCCAGGCACGCGAAGCGATATATGTGGCGAGCCATGGGCAAGAGCGGCGGTTCTGTCCTAGCTGGGAGAGGGTAGGACAGCACGCCGACAGGGCCGACGCCAGCCCCGGGGGCCCCATCCCAGCTTTCCCATCGTACCTACCTCTCCCAGCTGCCGCCGCCGCCAGCCCCTGGGCCCCGTCCCATCTTTCCCATCCTGCCTACCTTTCCTACCCGCCGCCGGGGGGCGGCGGCGGCGGCTGGGACAGGTAGGTAGGATGGGAAAGCTGGGATGGGGCCCAGGGGCTGGCGGCGGCGGCAGCTGGGAGAGGTAGGTACGATGGGAAAGCTGGGATGGGGCCCCCGGGGCTGGCGTCGGCCCTGTCGGCATGCTGTCCTACCCTCTCCCAGCTAGGACAGAACCGCCCCTCTTGCCCATGGCTCGCCACATATATCGCTTCGCGTGCCTGGCATTCCCAGACCTCGTTTGGCACCGTGCAGAGACAAACGGTGGCACCGCCGCTCGCCGCTCGGGAGGCGCTAGCGCCATGAGGCGGCCCCCTCCGATTTTCATCCAAACCCGAGCGCGCGTAGCCTCCTCTTCTTTTCCTTGTGCACAACCTGTTCTTTGTTCGCCGGGGCCGTGCGCAGCCGATCCATTGGCAACCCGGCGGCAACCCCCGCCTATTTTCGCCCACTGATCCCTTCTGATGGGCCCCTGAACCCATGGGCGCCTGCTGGAGCACACTCAAAAAGTGGAAGGACGAGGCGGAGGAGGCGTCTTCCTCCTCCGCCGGTGCCGGGCGGCTGGCCTCCGCGCCGCCGCCACCCCACCCATCTGCCCCGGCAATAAACGGCCAGATGGATCACCTGAGCCAGGAAAATAGCCTGGCACACCTGATCCGGCATCCCAGGCTGCAACCCTTCCATCCCTTGGGTGCGATGCTTGCTGTGGCCTTGCAAGCCTGTGGCGGGTGGGAATTGCGAGTAGCGTTGCTGTGGCGCTGCTTGTGCCGGCGCTCAGATTCACCGGTCCCAGGCCGTTGCCAAGGAGCCTGAGCTTGGCATGCAGGCGGTCAGTTTGGCCTGCAATCAGCTTATCAGCCCATCAGGCTTCTTGGCCGCGGCGGTACGGGGCAAACGTGGCTGTGCCGTGAGCTGGAATCTGGAACCCATTACGCCGTGAAGTTGCAGCAGCGCCCCATCCCGCGCAGTACCATCCGCCTTGCCTTTAACGAGCTTACGGTGATTGCCTCTGCTGTCCAGCCGCAGCCCCAAACACCTGTGTGCAGTGCCTGCCTTGGTACTGGTCCGTCAGGGCCCATCCTCTTCCCTTGTATTGCAGATCCAAGCTGCTACCTGCGTCAGTTCGGTTCACATGACCCACATAGCCGAGGTGGCGCTCACGCCCTCGCACCTGGCTCTAGTGCTAGACTACGAGGAAGGTGGCAGCGTTGCAGAGTTTGTGGCGCAGCAGGTGTGCTGGGACGTGGGTGGTGGGCGGTGGGCGCAGGTGGCTTCTTGGCAGCGTCATTCATGAGCGCCTCGCCTGGCCATGCAGATACCAAACGTTGGGAGGCTGGATCTAGTGGTTGATGAAGGCCTTGCTCGTTTTCTCTTCAGGCAGCTGCTGTCCGGCATACATCACCTGCATACGAATCACGTCGCACATAGGTGCGTGCGCTGGAAGAATACTTTTTAAAGCCACTTTCCATATGCCCTGCCGAGTCTTGCGTCTGCAGGGACATCAAGCTCGACAACACGCTGATGGATGGCCAGCAGCCGCCGACTGTCAAGCTCTGCGACTTTCAGGCATGGCTCTTGCCTCGCCTCTCGCGCTGCTTGCCTGTCTGATGCATCTGTTGCTGGGTACCGGAGCCGCATATTCTGCCCTCCAGCTCTCTGTCGCTCAACACCCATTGCTGCCGCAGTTTGCCAAGTACTGGGGAGGCTCTCGGCTGACAAGGACAAAAACTCATCTTGGGACGGCGGTATACATGGTGTAGTGGCAGCTCCTTCCCAGCAGTTGGCACCTCCCTCTCCCTTTGCTGCTGGGTAGCTGAGCCGCATTCTGCCCTCCCCCTGCGTTGTAGGCACCAGAACTCATAGAGAACCGCGCGACCCACGCCCCTTACGACCCAGTCGAGGTGTTGCGGCAACGGCTGGAAGCTGCCCTGTGATGATCAACACTCACCTGCCGCCATGCCCAGAGGCGTCAATGGTGTCGTGCTTGCAGGTGGATGTGTGGGCGGCAGGCATCTGGCTTGTAGCTCTTCTTTTCGGGGCATTTCCCTATGACAATAGGCCAAACGTGGACGACGTTCAAGGTATGTATTAGAGAGGGTGCCTTGTGCAGCATGGCACCACTTTCGAATCAGAGCGCGTCGTGTTTGAGGACCGGTGGGGGTGGCCTGGGGTGGGGGTGGGTTCGGGGGTGGCTGAGGTGGGGGCAGCCGTGGGCGCTGCATCGCGCCTGGGACCTTTCCTGCGTCCCTTTGCCTTCTCTGTGCGCCACCCCACCCGCCCCTCCCCCACCCGAACCCCCAGTACCTGCTGCTCCTTCCCCACTTTTACAAACCCACTTTTTGCAAGCCACTGTTTTGCAAGCCGCCCCTCCCTGGCGGCGTGGTCGTCGACCTTTGAGGCGGGACGGGGTGGGGGTGGGTGGTGGCTGGGTGGCTGGGTGGTGGCTGGGTGGCTGGCTGCGGGGGAGGGCTGGCTGGATGACGAGGTGCTGGCTGGCGGCTGGCGGCCCCATCATGCTGGTGCAGTGCCGCAGGCTGCGCGTTCTGCGGTGCTGTGGGGCCGCGGGCCCCATCACACGCCCCGGCATCATGGGCGGAGCATCCGCACCATGTGCTGCTGTGGGGTGGCGCTGCGGCGGCATGCCGTATCCATGCCGCTGCGGCGCTGCGCACCCTTGCCCATGGCCCAGCTCCTGGCCTGCAGGGCGGCTGGGTTGCTGGTTGTAGGCCTGGCCGGGCATTCGCTGTGTAGAGCCCCTCGCCGGGCGCCGTCAACCGCCGCCAACCGCCGCCATGCGACGCTCTCGGGCTCCACCCACCCCAGCCACCCCGCACCCACCTGCACACCCCAGTCACCCTCAAACCCACCCGCACCCCCAAGCCACCCGCGAACCCCCCTCACCTCAAAACATTGCATGCTGCGTCACGAGGGAGAGTACAGTTTGCCAACAGCCGTAGCGGCGACGTGAAGCCCTGGCTTGCGTGCCCACTGTTGTCCCTGCCTGCAGCGGAGATGCAAATACTGTGAGTGTGAACGATGGCCGGGGCTGTTGGTTGGAGGCGATGGTCTTCTCTGCTGTGGTGTTGCCTCAACTGGTTGCTCTGTGCTCAACAGGCTACCAACCTGTTCGCTGTTGTGACCTGAGCGCTGTTGCTGGCTGCTTGCGTTGCCTGAGCCCCGTTCCACTGCCCGCCTGGCCTCCCCCTCGTCCCTGGTTTGCAGGCATCAGGAGAGGAGTGGGGCCTGGTTTGATAGCCGTTTTGTGGCACCCTACATAAACCAGCTGTCCCCTGAGGCTTTTGATCTTCTGAATCACATGCTTGTGGATGCTGAGGAGCGCATCGACTTGGCAGGCCTCAATGCTCACCCGTGGATGCGCAAGTGAGCCAATTCAGCCGGCCCGGGGCTCAGAGCGCATGCTGACGTGAGGCGCTGCCTTGCCCGTGTGTTTTTGACGTGCCCAACACGGTCTTCTTCCTGCCCATAGGCCGCTGCCACCCCACCTGGAGGCCGCCCGGCGCCGCATCCGCCACTCCCAGCTGATGCTGGAGCGCCGCCTGGCAACCCTGGTTCCCGACCACGATTTGGTGCACCAGCGCACGAGCCGCGTGTATGACCTGGTTCGGGAGGCTGCAGTGGGTCCTGAACACTGGGAACAGAGCCATGAGCGACTGGTGCAGGTGGGAGGGCCAGTTGGATGGAACAGCATGCTCTGGCCGCTTTGCTGGTCCGCCGCGATGTGCACACCCGCTGGATTCAGGGTGCCCTTCCTCGTCGGCTTACACACTCCCCCTTGCCCTGCCCTCGTGCTGCAGGCCTGCCGCAGTTTGTCCCTGGCAGATTGCAGCAGCCTGCCGCAGGCTGTGCGTCTCAACATGCGTCCAGAGGCTGTGGCACGGAGGCTGTCGGAAAGTGCGCTGAGCCTGCTGGACTCGCCGCTGGAAGCCTCGCCGCCGGGCACCCCAACACGTTTCAGCCTGCCCCTGCACCCCATCGCCTCGGATGTCTCGCTGAGTAGCATGATGCCCAAGGGCGGAGACATCCCATCAACGCCGGCCTCGTCGGAGTTGCAGCAGGCGGGCATCAGCAAGGGCGGTGCCAGCGCTGGCGGCAGTAATGGGGATGGCGAGGGCCTGCGCCAGCTGTCTCCCTTTCTGGCCACGCCTACCGAGCCTTCAGGAGCACCGTAGGGTTGGTCTTGGCTTTGCTGGTGGCAGGTGCATCCCCCCCAAATCCTGAAGCCTTAGGTTCCTGTCCCCCTATTTGGGCATGGTTTACAGCTGCCCTGCCGCATCCTTGTTGTGCCCCCTGCATGATGCCGTGTGGTTTGTGCTTCATTGTTACAAGAGCCAGCCCGACAGTACACGTCCAAGCGGGCTGCCGGGTCCTCATTGCAAGTTCTTGTTGGCCTCGTCCCGCTTTCTCAGCATCTCTGCACTGGTTCAGGGCGCGGCAGAGCGGCACGCAGACGAGGTGTTCATCCGCATGGCGATCGGGAGGGCAGCCACTAGCTGAGAGACTGAGGGCTGGAAGGCACAGCACAGTGACAACCCTGCACAGTGGGTGTCCGGCGCCGCCTGGCACCCACCGCCTGCCCACCCTCCTCTTTGCTCCCGGTTGCTCCCTTGGCTCGTGCATGGCTGCTCTCACCTGCCAGGTCCTTCTCCGTCCGCCGCTCAAAGCCCACCAGCCAGGTGCCGAAGCTGTAGCCCGCGCCGCCCCACAGCACGTGGAGCCAGGGATCGCGCATCAGCGGCAGCTTGCGCACGGCGTTCACATACAGCTGCACCCCCACCCCCAGGGCCGCACCGAAGGCGGGGATGGAGAGTGCGGGCATGGCTGGGCCCCTGCTGCTGCCCGCTGCTTCAAGAAAAGGGAGACAAAAAATTAGGTGCGCCCCAACTCGAGCTGGCACGCACTAGTGTCCCGCCCCTTCTCCGCCCGCCCCTCGGTGGAAGGAAGGAGTGGCCAGGTAGGGTATGATGCGATTAAAGAGCCTGCGATGTGCCACCGGGGTTAAATGAGAAATAGCAAGACAGTGTTTCTGGCCCTCGTGGCAGCTTTGGCGATGGGCGGGCGATGAGGACTGCTGTCGCGTCCAAATTTCGCCAATCAGCTGGCGATGGCACATTGAGGATTGGCGAAATGCGGGGGAGCCACCCTTGCGCCTGGCACAGCGCAGCGGCCACATGCGGCGCCGCTGTTGCTTTGTCGGCACTTGCCTCCCTTTGGGGGGACTGGGGGCGAAGCCCCCAGCAAGCTGGCGCTTGTTTAACACTATGGAATGAAGTTCCTGAGGAAAATTGGCCATTTCTCCTCAAAATATTGGCGATGTCAGTCATGGGGGCTGGCGACGCGCTGGCGATGTCGCCCCGCCGCCTGCCCTCATTTAGCCAGCTCTGGCTGGCGATGGCCTTCGGCCAATCGCCAGCCAGAGCCGTTTTTTGGCCCGATTTCGCCAGCATTTGGCGATTTCGCCAGCTTTCAGAAACACTGTAGCAAGAGTATAGGCTGCTGACTCAGCTGGCACACACGCACAGCACGTAGCATCGGGGGGGTGGTAACCCACCCGCCTTGTTACAACCCGCTCAACCTTAAAGCCAACCAGTTGACCCCGCTCCGCAAGAGACTCGTGGCTCCTAAACAATGGACACCACGGTGACGAAGCTGGCAAACAAGGTGCTGGAGGCGGTTCCCGGCACGCCAGAGCATGCCATCGCGAAGCAGCTGGAGACTGGTGGGGACATCAGTGTTGAAACGGGCGAGCCCCTGGATGACTCGGGTATGCTCCCTCGTTCGAGTCACTGCTCGTTCCGGATGCCAGTGCCCTGCCGCTCCGCCCCAGGGTTGGCGGATTCATTCAATTCAATGATCAATCATTCAATTCAATGATCAATCATCATTGATAGATTGTTCAATTCAACAATTCAACAAAACCTGCAGGCAAGCCCATCGAGCAACGCCCGACGGCGGCTCCGGCCCACAAGCCGGTGGAGGACGAAATCATGAGGAACACGATCCGCGCAAAGGCCCCGGGGCTGGACACCCCCCACCCGCCGGATCCAGACGCTCACCCCCTTCAGTTCAGGGACTTGCACACCGCCGACGGTGAGGCAGCTGGTGCGTGTCAGGAGCAGTTTTGGCAATGCACTGCTAGCACCCGCGCTCGTCCTGCCTCACAAATTCCTGGTCACTCGGAACGCGCTGGCTGCTCCCACGCAGATATCGCATTTGGGGGGCAGCACAAGTAGCTTAGTTTTTTTATTTTGAAAGGAGGGCGCCGGCGCTGTGGTGGCGCGTGGCTGGCATCTCATGCGCATTTGCCTCTGCATGTTTTTCGAATCCCCGCATTTGGAATGTTGAGCCCATGTTCTCCAGTGACAAACGAGGGGAAGCCTTGCCGCTGGTAGAGGACTTGGTCGGAAGCGTGGTCGCCGGGGCTCGCCCCTCCAGCCCAGAACGGTACCGTGCCTCCAGGCAGAGAAACACGTGCACCCGGGCCCCGCCCTCGACCGAACTCGGGCACTTGTGAGTCGCACCGCAGACCCCACAGCGGTTTTGAAGTGTCTACATTTGGCTCTCCACAAAAGGGTTGTGCTGGCCAGCTGCCGCCAAACTGCCCCCGGTGTCGGCCGAGGTCTCACCGCCAGGCGGCCGTGCAGGTTTGAAGAGCCGGCCCCACCCGCGCGTCGCAGCAGTCGTGCCTCCCTCAGCATTGCCCAACCTGCACGCATGGCGGCAGCCTCGGCGGCACCCATGCTGAGCGGCAGCACGCCCGGCAGCACGCGCTACCAACGCGAGCAGCTGCTGCCCGCGGCGGCGGGCGATGGGATGGAAATGAGAGTGGACGGGCACCAGGCCACCGTGACCTTGGGGAAGACGGGCGTCAGGTACGTCCTCCGAGCGCCTTGGCGGCGTGACCTGCTGGGCGGCAGGCTGGCCGCGAGGCAAACAACCCATGGAACACCCGCAGCCCCGGCGGTGTTGTCGGGGCGGGGGTTGGCCGCCACAGGCCAAGGCTACCGGGCCACAGCGCCACATGCAGCGTGGAACACGTGGGCAGTCGCCTTGATTCGCCCCCCGCTGGCTGTGAACGCAGCTGGAGCTTCGAGTTCGGGCACTGCTGCATCCCCGGTGTGCGGAGCGAAAATGGTGGGTCAGCGAAAATGGTGGGTGGGGAGGATTTTGGCGACACCAGGCGGGCGGCTGGGGGTGGGGGCCCACCCAGCCGCCTGACCCCTCTGATGTAGTCCCCACCGGGCTGCAGTATGTCGGTTGGTGGAAACTTGGTCTGGGTGGGTGGCTCTGGTGGTGATGGGCTGGGCTCACCCCATCCTGGCGCATTAGCGCAGACCCGTCAGCAGCAGCTTTCCATCCCTCCCCCATGTGGCGCTGCCATTGTCCAGCTTCCTGACCGTGACCTCCGACGGGCTGCCTGCAGTTCCATTCAGCGAGATGTTGTCGGCAGAGGTCCTGCCGCCCATCAGGGGCGTATGGCGGTTGCCGGGCACCCGCCTGCACCGCATGGTGATCTGGACCTTCCGCCGGTCACCCCAAAACGCGGCGTGCTGGCACCCGCGGCAGGTGGGTGGGGTGGATGCATGGGCGAGGCGGGCGAGTGCACCAGCTGGACCAGACACACAGCTGCCGCTGGGTGCCCTAATCGTCAGCCCTCTCCAAGGGCTGCCCATTTGTCGGCGTGCAGCTGCTGCTGGAGACGGCAGCAGAGAATGTGCTGCAGGAGTGGCTGCAGCGCATCAATGCCGCCATTGTGCAGCAGGCACGCAGGCAAGTGGCTTTGCCCGCAGGCTTGTCGGTCAGCCAGCTACACTTGTTTGCCAGGGCCCTGCCTGAGCTTAGCCACAGACACGTGCATCAAGTGATTGCCATGTGCTGCGGCGGCTCTCGTCCATATGCAGGCCCCAACGGCTGCTGGTGTTTGTCAACCCCTTTGGTGGCAGCCGCCGCGCGCAGCAGATCTGGGAAACAACGGTGCGACCGGTGTTTGACAAAGCGAGCATCAAGAGCCGGGCGGTGGAGACAGAGCATGGCGGGCATGCGCGCGCACTGCTCATCAGCATGCCAGCCGAGGAGCTGGCGGGGTACGATGGTGTGGTGGCTATTGGTGGCGACGGGTGAGGGCAGTCATGGCCGCCTGATGTGCCTCTGGCTGGGTTTGCGTGCCAGATTCAATCCCACCCACCCGCGTGATTGCACCCTGCCTTGGAACACGCTCATCCATCATCTCAACTTTTTCGCCAACTTTCCCCGCCCTCATCCTTGTTCGTCTCGTTCCGCTGAACCTTGCAGTCTCTTCCACGAAATCATCAACGGCCTGCTTGAGCTTCGCTCCGTGACCAGCGGCACCAGCCTAGACCAGCATCAGTGGGCCGAGCTGCAGCAGCACCTTGAAGAGACGGCAGCGGCAGACGCCGCTGCAGCAGCAGCAGCGGCGGTACAGACAGCAGTAGAGGGCGGACAGCCGCCGCAGCAGCATGGCGGGGAACAGCAGGTGCAAGAGGCTGCCCAGGCTAAGAGCAGCATGTTTGGTGTGCCGGGCTGCGCACGGCACTCGCAACCCCAGATCGTGCACCACCGCACTGGTAGCATTGCAGCATCGATGCGGGTGGGGCACATCCCAGCGGGGTCGACAGATGCAGGTGGGTGACATGATGAGCTGCACATAAGCGCTTGTGGTGCATCATGGCCTGTATTCCTGAACATAGGCGTGGTTGTGGCCTACTCCACATTGTCCCAAGGGTTTCCCCCATGCAGTGGCCTGCACGTTGAACGGTACACGGTCGGCATTCACTGCCGCTATGCACATAGCGCTGGGTGACGGGTGCCCATTGGATGTGCTGCGAGTGGACACAGGTGGGTCCAGCACTACTGCATTCATTGTGCCCACGTTCGCAGAGTATTGTGCGCTTCCCTGCTTTGCAACTACTGCACCGTGCAAAAATAGTGGCGCGACGTATATGTGGCTGTATTCTGCGCCACAGTTATGTCCTTGAGAGGTTTTCCAGCTCAAACGGTTTGACAAACCTGCGCCATCTTTGGCCTAGCTGGCATAGCACACAGCAACATGCCTACTGGCCGCGGGATGAAGCCCCACTCTCTCACAGATCTTTGAGGAGGTGTTACTGCAACTTTTCTCGCGATAAGCCGGGTGCCTCGAGCACATGGACCCGCTCAAGGCTGCATTTCTGCAGCGCGCCAGCAGGCCAGCACAAAAAGTGCGGTACCCGCGCCTGTTGTAGTAGCACCTGGACGTCGCCGCAGCTTCGCCAGCGTGCTGCTGCCAACCCTGCCGGGGCGCACACCCGCTGTTGAAGCGTGGGCGCAAGCGCAAGCTCTCCAACTTGGCTCCTGATGCTCTGTTTTGTGTGCCTGGGCCCTGTGGGTGTACCATCCCCAGGCCCCAGGCCTGCCGCACCTGCCAACAGCCAGCCGCTGCCAGCCAGGCTGGCAGCCAGCTGGCAGCAGGTGCAGGCAGGTGCCATTTGGGCACTACACCCTAGGCATTCCCACTTGTTTTCCCCTGGAGCCCGCGCCACTTTTGAATCCCCGCAAAAAATTCCCGGCGCTTTGCTCCACAATTTTGTTCGCCGCCTATTTTTGCACGGTGTTTGCGCTCTCACCCGTTGCCACCTTCTCTCACCCCATGGCTGCTTTGTCTATGGCTTATGCGCTGCAGCGAGCGGCGAGCATGCATTTGCCACCTGCATGGTGTCCTATGGCTTCATGGGGGATGTGATGGCAGAAAGCGAGAGCTATCGCTGGCTGGGACCGATGCGATACGATGTAGTAAGTGGGCCCATCTGGCTGGGCTTGCTGCAGGCCTTCACTGCAGTGGGTTTGGGGAATCAACTGCATTGCTCTGATGCTCCTGTGCTGCGCAGATTGGCGCCAAGATGCTGGCCGCCAATCGCAGCTACCGCGTGCGCATTAGCTACCTGCCCGCAGAGCCGGACCAAATAGCAGCGGCTGGCAAGGTGCTGCGGCTAGCAGTGTGGCGGACGAGCGTCACGGTACCCGATGCATATCCACGGCTGTACCGCCTGTCCTGTAGGTTTGCGTGGCAGGGTGCAACCTTTGTCGGCTGGGACGGGAGCATGTGAAGCTGCAAAAGGCATTTAGGGAAGTGAGCTCTCGATCGCTGTCGCGCAGGTGATTGGACGGGCGGTTTTAGGGTGGGCGGTTTTTCGATGGGCGATGACCTAGCATCAAGCAGTTGCTTTTTGTTCTCAACCACCGTTAGCAATGCTCTCGTTTGCACCAGCCGCCTAGCTGCTGCTCCCGAGTTGATGCCCGCCATTGCAGCATCACCCTTGATGCCCGCCATTGCAGCATCACCCTCCCTCCTCTTCTCTGCTCTTCGCTTGTGCAGGCGCGGCAAGTGGGTGCACCTGGAGGGCGAAATGGCTGGGGTCATGCTTGTCGTCATGCCATGCCGCAGCGAGAAGAGCCAGCAGGGCGTGGCACGGTGCGGCAGGACGGCTGTTGCGCCAGGGCTTGCCTGGTGGCTGTTTCTGGGAGGCAGGCTTGTAGGCCCTGCATCCGCCTTCCTCAAATTTTGCCTTGTTCTTGTCTGCTGCTGCCAGATATGGCCACCGCAGCGACGGTTTGATACACTTGGTGATGGTCAAGAAATGCAGCCGCCTGCAGTACCTGCGCTTCCTGCTCACTCTTTCCAGCACAGGTGTGCTTTCTTTCCACTCTAGGGAAAAAAAACACCTGCGAACTCGGCTCCCGCTGCCATTGCTTCAGAAAGCTTGTGCTTCGCATTTCATTCCTAACGCCTGCTCCACCCCAATGCCAAATGCCGCGTTGCCCATGACATGGTATGCCCATGCAGGCTTGGCCGCCGGGGAGCACGGCTTTTTCACTGTCGTGCCGGCAGTGGCGGTGCATGTGGAGCCTGTGGGATTGCGGGAGAGCCACTGGAATGCCGATGGCGAGCTGCTGCCCAACAACCACATCACAGGTGGGGTGGGATGCAGGCACAGGCCTCGCTGTCATGTCCTCATTTTGCTGTAGGCGGTCTGGCTTTCACATGTCCAATCATTGGGTGTGCTGGCTGATCAGCTCGCTCTTTTTTCTTGTTCTTGCAGCGGAGGTGCATCGCGGAGTGATAGAGGTGTTTGCGCGTGGGGTTGAAGTTCATTAAAGGGGCCGTGTGGGGTTGGAACGCATGCAACGCATAAGCGGCCGTCGTCCACAGACATTGACAGGAGGTGCTGCCACCAATGGAGCTGCCCCTCCGTGGGGACCGCCGTAACATTCTCGCATCCTAATCACCATGAAAAGTCCGCACACCTTCTGCTCTTCCTTGGTGCGTAATGTGGCGTCCTCAATGCGCCAGTCACCCAGCTTGCGGCAGCAGAAGCGAGAGCAAGCTCAAGGCTAGGGTGGCGAATTGAGCTCTCAGCTGAAAAGCGCAGCCAGTGCCGTGTATGTGTGACTCCTGCGACGCACCTTGGCACGCCTTGGCACACAGCACCCGGCAAGCAAAGGGCGGGCATGCTGCAGGCCAAACTTGCCTGATCTTCACGCTTGGCGTCGAGAACACCTGCAAGCAGGCGGTGGCATCTGGAAGCGCCACAAGGGATTGCACACAATGGTGCCCTCACCATTTATATTCAGAGGGACAATAAATGGTGGTGAAAATGCGCCTTGAGTACATCGTTACACCCTGCCTCCGTGGCGAAACGGCCGCTGCCCCTGCTTCGCATGGCATGCCTGTTGCATTTGCGTTCTTTTCGACAAAGGGTGCTCCTTAGAATCACTCGAGCCCATCTGAGCCCTTCAAATCTCCCACCTTTGGTCGCGCTATCCAAAGCAGACGATTAGACACTTGCGAGGCAGATTGGCTATCCGTCTTCTGCTCTCCCCCACGTTCTCCCCACAGGCTGCAGACTGCGCCAACAGGAGGGCAAGATAGCTGGAAGTTGCGCCTGCTGGTACTGTGGCAGGATGCAGGCCGCCGCCGATGCCACCCCAGAAGACAGCATTTCATGTCGCGTGTGCCACGAAAGCGATGGGCAGCTGCAAAGCCCTGGGTGCAGCTGCCACGGATCTGTGGGCTTTATCCACAAGCATTGCCTGACTGCTGAAGTCCAGCACAAAAGGGCCAGAGGAGGGCGTCTCTGCTGCACTTTATGCCGCACCAACTACCGGTGATTCAAGTGGAGCCCAAGAGCCAGCAGATGGTAGGAGCAAGTGTCCATCACCAGTGCTCATCACATGCCGTTTGCGTCCTGTCGTGTCATGCAGGGTAGATGCAGCCCTGCTGCCCCCGGTTCCCTTCTACACTCCTGTTGGCAGGGCGGCGTTGAGGGTCGGGCGGCAGGCCAGCATTTGCGCAGCAACCCCTTTTGCCATCATCAATGCAGTCAACAGGCAAGTGCAGCCGGTGGGAGACTGCTCTGCCGCACTTGATGCTGTGCAGCTGCATGCCGCTGCAGCCACACCAACAGCGGGCAGGGTTGCTCTTTCGCCCCACGTTGGTGCAGAGCACGCCAGGTACCCAGCCTGCTCCGCACAGTTCAGCAGAATCCGCTGGTGGCGATGGGCCCGCTGGTGCAGGGCTGGCTGTCGGCAGAGATGACGTTATGGTACAGGCAAGGAACGCAGGACAGAACTGGTTTTGAGTTGCTTTAATATTTTGTAATTGGCATGACAGGCCGTCGATGCCCAAGTGTAATGCATCTGTGTTTGTGTTGCAGGGGCGATCGGCGTCTCCACCTGGACATGTTGCTGGGGAAGCCCAGCGCAGTCATAGCTGGGTCCTGGATGCTGGCGTTAATCGCGGGCTGGGCAGAGGCAAGAACATGTTACAGCCTCTGTGCCGCACCTGGAGGCATACAGCTTCATTCGCATGTGAAGATTTGCACCCATGATCTGCTGCCAGATCAATGCCTGCAAGTTTGTTTGCATGCAACATGCAGGCCAACATCGTGCCGTTTCTTCTGCCAGGGCTGGCTACAGCCTGCTGGACGGCCACCTGGACAGCCCGGCAGCTTGTTACGCTTCTCCAGGTAGCCTGCCCGCTGGACAGCTTCTCATCAGCATTAGGCAACTTGGCCCCTGCTTGCCACTGTGCAGCTGGGCATTCTGGGTTGGGCCTCCATCCACAGCGGTGCGCTGTTTGGCGGCATCGGGGGCGCCATGCGGTGAGAGGGGCGTGAGGGAGGGGTGAAGAGGAGAACCAATGTCAGCAGCTTTGCAAATACGACTCCCAGACGTCGAGAGCTTTTGGCTTTTGAGAAGGGTGCAGACCAGTCGCATCCACGATCTCACAGGGGTGTTGCATGCCATGCGCAGGTTTGTGGGCGCGCCTCTCAAGAGGGCGGCAGCTGTGCCCTGCACTGTCCTGCGGTCTGGCGCTGCTGCGGCGTGCATCACATGGCGATACGTTACAGCGCTCGTAAACAAGAGCTTGCTATGCCGACTGTGGGGGCAACACTGATGCAACCGTGATGCAAACAACTAGCACACACTGGCGTTAGTGAGAGATTCTTCTGCTTCTGCTCTAAACTAAGTTGTCTAATGAAGGCTGACAGCAACACCCTGTGCAATCAGCAACTGCAGAGTGGGCAGCGGGACCCACACGCAGCGGATGTAGTCCTTGCTCAGCTGTGCCACAGCCAGCTCCTGCTGTTTGGCGCTCAGCATCATGCCCACCGCCTCAGCCTGGACCTGGGCTTCCAGCTGGGCCTGGCCTGGCAGCGCCAGGATGGCCACGGTGGAAGCAAACTCGCGCCCCGCAATGCTGCATGGGGAGGGAGAAGCAGGGTGGGGAAGCATGGGCACAGGAATAGAGGCCACCTTCGGGAATGTGCACAATCACACCTGTAACTGATGATGGCGCCCGCCGCCAGCCCCAGCTCCTGCGCCAGCTGGGCGGGCACGCCCAGGACATCTCCGTGTCGTGTGAAAGAAAGTCGGGCAGGCACCGAAACAAAATCAGGGCCGTCGGCCAGCTGGTGCAGGAGCCATGCCACCTCGTACTTGTGTACCGTGGGGCCTGCAGACGCAATGGGCGCAGCAATAGCACTATGGCCGGGCCCCCCCTGCTTTACCGTGCCTTGCCCTACCACCAACCATGTCACTCACCGGCTGGTGCGGCGGCTGCAATCTGCTGCTCGAGTTGAGCGCTATAGTACTCTGGGGCCAGCTGACGGAGAGAAGGGCCCAGCAGGCCAGTTGCGACCCACTCCCTGTGCTCCTCCTTATCCAGCTGGTGTCTCCATGCACGCACCGCATGCAGGCGCTGCAGTGACAGGAGTGTCGAAAGCAAGCATAGGCCAGCGGGTATAAACACCCACAAAACAGAGGCCTTGCTTGCGGCCAGCAGGCACATCACCTGCTGCTCTTCCTTGGGGCGTAGATGCAGTGTGGCATCCTCAATGCGGTCGGTCACCCAGCCTGCGGCACCCTCTGGGCATTGGGGAGGCAACTGAGCTCTCAGAACAAACGCAGCCAGCCCAACGCTGTGTTCTCGTGGCGGTCCGGCAACGCACCTTGGGCCGTGAAACACAGCAACCCAGCCAGCACAGGGCCGGCATATTGCGCATATTGCAGGCCGATCGCTTGCTCGATCTTCATGTTGGTGTCCAGAACACCTGCGGGCAGCAGCAGACGGCAGGCGGCGGCAGGTGGCGGTTGGGTCGCACGGGCGGCCGGGGGGTGTTCGAACAAAGGTGCGTGCTCTCGCTCACCCTTGTGCTCTTGCTTGTGTGCGACAGTCCAGTGTACACCGTATCGGCGGGAGGTAGGAAGTGAGCCATTCTGCTTCAGAAGTAGTAGAAGCCCACAAACCTCGGCGACTTTCTTGGGTGGGTCCCTCGTGAAACGGCCTAGAAAGGAGGTCTCGGAACGGTGGGTGCTTTCCTCCCCGGCTGATGTGGCGGGCGCCGCCGCAACCTCCCCTTTTGAAACTCACGCCTTTAATAACGCATGTCTCATGCATCTGCCAAACTATATTGCATTTGAGTTGGTTGAAGGATCAGGTGGACTGTGCAACCCAGGCGACACCTCCCTGCGTGCCGGCGGCAGGCTCAATTCTGAGAGATTCTGAGAACGATAGCCGCCAAGTGCCACATTGGTGCCGTAGTGCTCGCGGTGCTCCTGCAGCGCAAAGGTGGGCCAGTCGGTAGGGCGCTGGCAGAGGGCACAGCTGCGACTCGCAGCAAGCACCTTGGTGCCAGGCGTGATCTCCTCGACGGCGTGCACAAGCTTGGAGACCTTGGAGGAAATCCTTGCTGGCTTCGGGACCGACACCTGCCAATGGACAAGTCAGGAAAAGTCGGGCTGTGCAGAGCACGGGTGTGCCTTAGGCTACACAGCCTTGCCTGTCATGGAGATGCGAGGCGGCTAGCAGCGTCCAGCTGGATGCCTGTACCACCCTCTCAGCGCCAACCGCCTGCGAGGTGGCGGGAGCAGCGCTGGACCACTGGTAAAGATGCTCCTCAACCCCTTCCGGCCAGGTTGTGCAACAAGGAGCAGCGAAAGAAGCAGCAGGAGGGAGTAGGGAAGAGGAAGGACCAGCGGGAGCCGACGCGTCGATCCGCCCCCGCCGTCGCCGCGGGTGCGCGGCCGCTGCAGTGCCTTCCTCACTGCTTGCAGCCCAAGACCGCCAACAACTTGCGTATGCAGGCACTGTAGCTGTGTATGCGAGCATCCAGTTAACGATTCGCCTGTTTCATCACGTGCGGCGCAAGTTCCTCCGAAAACTGCTACTCGACCTGTGCTGGGCTCTGAATGAGCTGGCCGCTGAAGGAGCTGTACAGCAGCACTGGCTCGACTTTGGTGCTCTACTTGGGATTTATCGTGACGGCGATGTGGGTGCTGCCTGCTGGATCCATGCCCATCTCCCTCCTGCTATACCCATCCTGTTCTGCCTCCTCCTGCCCCCCATGCAGCTCATTGAGCACGATTCAGACATTGACGTGAGTGTGCTGGAAGTGGCGGATTGGCACAAGTTGCTGATTGGCAGAGGCGCCTCTCCCAGTACAGCATGCGGGTGGTGATCCCCAGCGATGACCCCAATGCCCGGTTTATTCGCGCATACTGTCACCTGGGCATGGCCGACATTTTTGGTGCTACGCCGTGCGGCGACGACCGCCTCCTCGTCGATTGGTGGGTGGAAGCTGCTGGGCCGTGGTTGGCAGGGTGTGCCTGTGGTTGAGCGGCCCAGTGACCCATGTGATCATGCATGCCTGGCCTACTCCTCGCTGCCCGCAGCGGGCACGGCAGCTGCACGGAGATTGGGCGGGCAGCGGTCCTCCCCACCGGGGTGCTGGAGTGGCGTGGGCATACACTGCACGTTCCAAGAGATGTGCCTGCCGCGCTGGAGCAGCGGTATGGGCCTACCTGGCGGGTGCCAGGTAAGCTAAAGCTAATAACGAAACACACAGGAGGTGTAGAGGCACAAAGGCTGGAGCTAGGCGTCGGCGTGTGCGCTTTCGTCCTTCCTCGGCAGGTTCATTCATTATGAATGCGCTCTGCTGCTTGCGCTCCGGCCTGCTTGCGCTCAGCTAACAATACAGCACTACAGAGGCGAATTTTTCGTGCGAGGCTTCGATCGCATCGCACGGCAGTCGCTTTGTTGGCAAAAACCAACGCCCGGCAGCTACCCTGTGCAGCAGGCGTGTCGCTGATCGCTGATCGCCCTTCGCTCTTCCCCTCATCTCTCTTGCACTCCCCGCTTGACCTCAGCATCCAGGTGCTCGGTGGCTGCATGCACCTGTGCTTCTTTGCGGCTCGCCTGTGACTCGCTTGAACGTGGTGGCCCTGATTGGGTGCTGTGGCTGTGTTATGTTGTTAGTGAGGCAGTCTTGCAGCCTCTCAAGGGAGGCCCGGGCGTAGGGAACGCTGCGCTGACCCCCCGCCGCCGCCGCTGCCACTGGGTTTAGCGCCCACCCAGAAGCGTTCCGGTTTCTCACTGTGGCGCCACCGCTTGTTTTTCGCACCTGCAGCCGCCCTGCAGCACGACGCCTGATCAAGCTAGGCCAGCAGCCATGGCGGAGGCGCTGGCGGCCAAGGTGCAGGCAGCCGAGGAGGCCGCCGCAACCAGCTCGGGGGCAGCCGTGGAGTCGCTGCGTGAGGTGGTAGTGGGCCCGCATCCCAACGATGCCGAGTGCCTGAAGGTCAAGGAGGCGGCGTTGCAGAAGCTGACCGACCTGCTGGTCAAGCAGGGGTCCGCACCTGCGCTGCGCAACCTCCTGACCCAGCTGCGCCCGCTCTTTGCGGCCATCCCCAAAGCCAAGACTGCAAAGATTGTGCGCACCATCGTCGACAGCATTGCCAAAGTGCCAAACAGCAACGAGTTGCTGGTGAGCGGCATGGGCATGCTGGGCAGGGAGGCCAAGAAGCGGGAAGTCAGCCGCCAACCAGCTACCTTGTCTGCCGCTTCTGCCCGACAGTTGCATATGGACTCTCTGTTCCATGATGTTGCATCATGTTGCTGGGAAAGCGTCCCTCCATCAGGCGCCCTGATTGGGCCGTGCACTCTTTCTTCCCTGTCCCCCGCAGCTGGAGGTGTGCAAGGAGCAGGTGGAATGGGCCAGCTCGGAGAAGCGCACCTTTCTGCGGCAGCGCATTGAGATCCGCCTTGCCATGCTTCAGATGGAGGCCAAGGACTACCCCGCCGCTCTGCACCTCATCGGTGCGTATGATCAGGGTGTGGGTAGCAACATTGGGGTTGGGGCATGGGCATAAGGTGCTGGCTGCTCAGCTGCGGCAGCCTGTCACCCATCCTACCCAGCACGATTGTTTCAACCAAGCCGCTGCTGCTGGCCTGCTTCCACCTGCAGGCAAGTTGCTGACGGAGGTGAAGCGGCTGGACGACAAGCTGCTGCTTGTGGACATACATCTGCTGGAGTCCAAGGTGTAATGGCAGCCTCGGACCTGCAGGCAGTTGCCGGTCTTCATTGCGTCTTGAATTTTGCTGAGGAACTGTAGATGTGTGGCTACTCGCCCAAATGCTAAGCCTAATGCTAGCTCATGCACCTACCCCCTTGCCTGCTTGCTCCATGCCTCCTGTAACCCGCAGGTGCATCATGCGTTGAAGAACCTGCCCAAGAGCCGTGCAGCGCTGACGGCGGCACGCACGGCGGCCAATGCCATCTACATCCCGCCCTCGCTGCAGGCAGACATTGACACCCAGAGTGGCACACTGCACGCAGGCGCGTAGCTGCAGCTCCTGTGCCACTGGGGACGTGGCGTGATGTGGCGCCTGCCTTGGCACTTGCAGCTTCCAGGGGGCCAGCTCAGCAGGATTGGGATCCGCCTGTCTTTACTGTGCGCGCCAGAGCCTGCCGTTGTGCTGCCTGGCCTGCCTCACTGCCTCCTTCCAATGTGCGGCTGCCTGCAGAGGAGAAAGACTACAAAACTGCCTACAGCTACTTCTTCGAGGCCTTTGAGCAACTGAGTGCTCTGGATGACTCACGGGCTGTGGCAGTCCTCAAGTACATGCTGCTGTGCAAGGTGAGCACCTGCTGCACACCTGTGGGCGGGGGCAGCATGCTGTTTTTTTATTCATGCTGTGCTGTGCTCATCTCCTTGGCGCTGATTTGCCCTCGCAAAGGACCCTGGCCCCCCATAGATCATGACGGGCGATGTGTCTGACGTCCCCGCCATCATCAGTAGCAAGGGTGGGCTCAAATATGCTGGGGCAGACGTTGATGCGATGCGGGCCGTGGCCAAGGCCTACCAGGACCGCTCCCTGCAGGAATTCCAGGCCACGTTACAGGTGGCTGTCAAGCGCTGACATCAGTACTGCCTGCCCGGCTTGCCTGGTTCTTGCTGAGGCTGTTCGTTAACCCTCCTGGTGGGGGCATACCAACAGAGCAGTGGTCTTGGGCTTGGCCGCTCATCCCTTGACCCTGAGTGTGTGAGTGTTTCTCGTTGCCACCGTGTCGCAGTCCTACAGCGGCCAGCTGAGCGACGACCCGATTGTGCACACTCACCTCAGTGCGCTGTACGACACGCTGCTGGAGCAGAACCTGATCAGGTGCGGGACTGGGTCAAGAACCGCCAGCTATGAGCCCAATTGCGAATGCACCTGTTGAGGGTCAGAGTGGCTTTCAACAGCAAACAGCAAACTTGAGGACTGCTCCGCCATGGCTGCAGGCTGATTGAGCCCTTCTCGCGCGTTGAGATTGCGCACATCGCCAGCCTTATCAAGCTACCGGTGGCCACGGTAGAGGGCAAGCTGTCGCAGATGATCCTGGACAAGAAGTTCGCAGGTGTGTACAAGCTTTGGCGGGACGTTGGTGGAGCGCGTGTTTGGGTGCAGAGGGCATGCGTACAGCATTGAGGGCAGGCCCAAGCACGCGCTTTTTCCGGTTGGCAGCAAACCCAGTGATCCAGACCATTGCTGTTTCTGACGTGTTTCTGCACCTGTGCCCGTGCTTGCTGCAGGCACGCTGGACCAGGGCGTGGGCACGCTGGAGGTGTTTGAGGAGGCGGCACCCGACCCCATCTACCCCGGCACCCTGGAAACGTTTGACAACCTAACCTGCGTGGTCGAGTCTTTGGCAGGACGGACAGCCAAGATCACGGCTGCGGCATGATGAAGCACCTTGGTGCCACATGGTATCCCGTCCGCACGGGCAGCAGGGAAGAATGTTATAGAAGCTTGCCACCCTGTGGCCCTGTGAGTGCTATCAAGCGTGGTGAAAAGGCCAGGCCAGCAATTTAGGTCCGAATGCCGATTACACAGGAAGCGTGAAATGAATAAAGTTGGTTTGTCGCACACCGTGCGGTACCACAGGAACAAAGTACAGCTTGCAAAAACAAAACTGATCAGGCAGCCGCAGCCGCTGCCCAGGGCCTGCAAACCAAGCCTGGCTTGTGTATAGGCTGCTGCCTGCCGCCGTCAGTGCCACTGCCTTCCAGGCTTCCACCCGCTTTGCAAGGCAGGTTTGGTGGCTGCACTTCCTACTTGGCCTGGAAGTCCTTGAGTAGCACCACGATGGCACTCATGTTGTCGCACCCCTTGCCACACCCGCCGGTGTCCGGAGCCAAGCAGCGGTCGCACATCTCCTCGCAAACCTCGCGCGGTGCCTTGCCAGCAGCCAGCCGCTCCCGTACAAAGTCCACTGCCTGCACAGGATGGGGAAAACGCGCAAGCAACATGTTTTCAAGCATCTGCACTATAGCCCCGCTGGGCTAGTGTTTGCTTGACCAGCCCAAGCAGCAGACCAGCCCCCCCTGACCTCCTGGTTGGTCAGCACGTCCCAAATGCCGTCGCAAGCCAGGATGAGGAACTCGTCGCCGGGCTGCAGCGTCTGGCGCCGGATCTCGGGCATCGCGGTCACCATCTGCACCCAGCAATTCAGGGGGGTCAGGCAGGCTGGGGCGGCAGTGCGCACAACTCTGGCGTGAGTGCCGTCTGGACCATGAAACTGAGCTGACCTAATGCGTGCTGCTCGACAACTGCCTGCTAAAAACAGAAAGCCCACCTGCTCCTCCGGCCCCAGCTCCTTCGTCTGCTTGTACTCCAGATCCCCCAGTGCACGGGACAAGTTCAGGCTGCCGTTGACACGGCCGTCAGCCACGAACCCTCCCGCCTGCAGGGGGGACATGTCACAAAGTCAGCAAAGGGTGCGTCAAGCCTGCGCTTGCAGCAAGCTGCCGTGCCTCCCATGCAATAGCTCAGCCCCGCCCTCCCGTGTACCTTCATGATGCGTGCATACTCCTCCTCGTCCATGGGCTTGTGGTCCTGGGTCATCTCCACGGCGGTGCCGCCGCGGCACAGCACGCAGCGGGAGTCGCCAGCATTGGCCACGTACAGCTCGCCGTTGCGCACAACGGCACAGACGGCAGTGCAGCCCGCCGAGGGGCCCAGATAATCGTCCTGCAGGAAATATGGCAAAGCAACATAGACGGCACGAGCAGTGCAGTACAGTACAATTCAAGAGGGCGGGCAATCAAAAACGCAGGAATGAGGTAAGCCGGCAAATGGGCACCTTGTGCCGGCGAGGCTGATGTAGCAGTCGCAGCAGCATAACAACATGGTCAATACTAATGCGAAAGCAGCGCAGCTAAATTGCAGTGCACCTTCTGAGGCGTTGCTTCCCCCTCCTTCTCATCCCCTGTTTCCACAACAACTTCGCCTGCCTGTTGCCGCGCCGTCGCCGCCTCCTCGTCGCTGCTGCCTGGTGACTCTGCTGCTGCAGCAGCCACAACCAGGAAGATGAGACCGCTTTCATTCATGGCAATGGATGTGCTCTGCGCCAGGATCTCGCAATAACATGCATGTGGGCCCCACCCCTTGGGCGTTGCCGCACCTGCTGCCACTGCTGCGCCATCTACTGCCATGCCAGTTGCCTTATCCTCGCGCTTGCGCTTGCTGTTCCGCTCCGTGGCATCAGTGGACGCGACAGCAGCCCCAACATCCTCCTCGTCTGCACAATATCAAGGTTGTCGGCAACACATGAGCCAACTTGCTGGGAGAACAGTCAACGCAGCTATCAATAATGGGTGCCTGACACCCCCCGCCCAGCGGCTCACCTCCCTCACCTGCTACCTTTGGTGCTACTCCCTGCTCCCCCACCTCTTCCTCCACATCTCCCTCAACCAGCTGGACCTGCAATGATGCACAATGTGCGGGCTTGAGCTTACGCACCACAACAGAACGCTGTAACTCTGCCCACTACCAGCGAATGCAAGAGCGGTTGAGCTGGCAACACACACAGCGTGTTTATGGGAGAATTCATAACCAGGACAAGTCAGCAGCGGCTGCAACTCACAATGGTTGTGCCGCTGCGGTTGGACCCCTCCTCCCCCTCCTCCGCTTCCTCAATATCGTCAATCGCGATGCCCCGTGCGCCTGGGCCTGCACACAGCCGCATGAATGCCGTGCTATGTCACACAGCAGGTTGGGGGTTGCATGGCCAAACCTGTTGGCTGGGATGGCGATGCCTGCCGCACCCATTCGGTCACTGGTTACTGCCATCCCCCACCAGGACCTCCGTCTGCATGCCCACTTGCCCCTCAAGTATTATCCCCGCGTGCCCATCATTCCACTGCAAGCAACCACCTGAGCGCACGAGCTTGATCTGAAAGCCGGCGCCGGAGGGCATGCCCAACGCCTCCAGCAGGGACTCGGGAAGCGAGGCGCCGTTGATGACCATGGGTCCGCTGCACCAGGGCACGGCAGAGACGGCAGAGCCGTGCCAGATGAGATAAAGACCGCTTGCAGTCAAGATCGAGACATGGGCATCACCAGGAATGGCAAGCTCAACCGGCAAAGGTCACATGCGCGTCGACGAAGCCTCGCCGCCTCACCTGTCCCCTTCCTCCTCGCTCTCCTTGGTCCGCAGCGACTTGAGCTCCTCACGATGCTCCTCCTGCCCACGCAGGCACACCCCATGACTTACTCACATCTCGGGAGGGCACCCAATAGCCGTGACACACTCCCATCCCGCCCGTGCAACAGGTGGTGCAGCCAACGCCCACCTCCCCACCACTGCCCACCTTGACCAGCAGCTCGTCCATGCGCAGGTACGCCTGTATCAGCGCACGCTCCGTGTCGTTGGCCTGGAATGCCTCGCTGGAGATGACCTCCTGGGACTGCAACAGTACAGGAGGATGGAGGTGGGACAAGGATGGGAGGCTCGTGTTGCCGCCCAGGGTTCCTCCAACAGAGGCACGGCAGGGTGTGGCACCCAGCGAGGAGTCCACTCACCAAGTGATTTGCAACGAAGCGAGCTACTTCGGCTCCGCCATGTCCATCTAAAACTGCGGGGCGTGGTTCAACCTTGGATCAAATCAGTAATGGTGCACAGGGTCACATTGACATAGCAACATGCATGTGCACCTGCAAAGAGCGAGGTTTTGGTGGCTGGGTCGAGGTCTAGCTCGGCTATATGCGCATCCTCCTGTACCATGGTGTGACAAACAGCCCCGGCCGTACGTGATTGAGGCAACTTGTGGAACAGTACGCGCAGCAATTCGCGAGTGCACCGAGCGCAGCAGCGCTCTGCTAGCGGGCGGAGCAGCGCTCCGCAACCGCCACGCCCCCGTGGCCGCACTTGGCTCCTGCACCCACCATGTCTGTGCGCCACCCCTGCATGGCCGCGATGCCATACTTGAAGGAGTCGTTCTCCCCCTCCTCCGTCTCCTGCGGGTCGGCACAGCAGGCGGCGGGGTGGGACAGAGCGGCAGACGGTGGCGGTGGGTTTGCGCCTTGCCAGGCCACCCACGCCGTCCGGTGGGCAGCGATCGCCCTTTGCGCCCTGCCCGCAGGCACACGGCAGGCGCGCCCACAGCCCGGCCGGGCGCCCTGGTCGCCCCTCCTGCTCGCCTTGTCTCGGACCGGGCTGCTCAGGTAGGCGCCCATGCCGGCTGGAAGCGCTGCTCACGCTGCTGCAAGGCTGGTGCCGAACAGCAGGGGCACCCCCCGCTAGGCCTGCGGGCTCAACCCTGCCTTGGCTGGGCGCTTTGTGTCTGACTTTAGGATGCGAGTGTGTCCACGGGGCTGTGAGCGCTGCAAGGGTCGCATGCTAGACCACCCGCCTCTCTTCTGTCCAGCGGCTCTGCAGTGACCTGGCCATCGGATGTCGAGTGTCTCGCGCTGGTCAGTCGTATTCAGAAGTATACATCTACGGCGGCTGTGGTTGCGGTGTGTTTGTCACAGAGCCCAGCCAAAGTGATCAGCCAGGCTCGGGAGTGGCTTCCGATGAGGGGGGTGCCCCTGCTGCTGGCGGCCCTGCTGCTGGCCTGTCAGGCCTGCCACGGAGTGGGAGATCACCCCGCATGCCGGCAGAAGGATGCGGGCCTGCAGATTCGTTCCGACCGCTTCTTCCTGGACGGCAAGCCCCTGCAAATCATCAGTGGCAGGTGGGGGTGACTGTCAGCGAGGAGGGGTGCAGCGACGACGACTTCTTTCAGACGGCCCGCCCCGTGACTTGGGCGCCCCGTGACTTGGGCGGCTCCTGTCGTTTTATGGCTTGTCCTTTGGAGTTGCAACCCTGTTCCTCCCACCACGGCAAACCATGTCGCCCCAGCCCTGACACCCTCTGCTATTCGCAGCATGCATTATTTTCGCATCCATCCAAGCCATTGGCGTGACCGCCTCCAGCGCGCTGCCGCTATGGGCATCAACACAGTCGAGGTTGGTAGCCCGCTCCAGGGGGCATGGCGCGTGGCTGTCCTCCGCCATGCATCGCATGCGTCGGGGAAGCCTTCGGCCAGCGCTGCCAGATGCACCAACGCAATCTTGTGTCTCAACAGGACCCGCAAAGCCTGCTTCCGAGCCAATGGCTGCTCCTGGCTGGAAGCGTCATGGGGCAACTTCCCTCCGGCAATGTCGCATTCGGGCCTTCAGCTGCAGCTTGCGCTGTGCCTACCTGTTTGCCCTCCCCCCTGCAGGTGTATTCCCCGTGGAACCTCCACGAGCCTTACCCAGGAGAGTATGTGTGGACCGGGTTTGCAGACATCGAGCGCTGGATGGCTCTGATCCAGGCGAGGCTGCTGGCATGGGGCATGTGGGTGGTGGGGGGGTGTGGCGCAGTGGCAATTGTGCCCAGCCCGGGTCTCCTCTTGAGGTCAGGGAGCTTGTAGCATGCTTGGTCTGCAGGAGGCCGGTCTGAAGGTGCTGCTGAGGCCGGGACCCTGTGAGCCATTTTCTGCCGTGCCGTTGCGTGTCTGTCTGGCCAAACACCCGGGGGGTGCGTGGGCCCGTCTTGTGGGTGCGCCCGCATGTTTTTGACCCTCTCCAACTCATGTTGCTGGCTGCAGACATCTGCGCAGAGTGGGACAACGGCGGCTTCCCCTTCTGGTTTGCCTCCTCCAAGGTGAGCGACCTGGTGCAGTGGCGGGGTGCCGGCGAGGCCAGGGGCAGCAGCGCAGGCCCTGCATTCGCCCGCGGTCGCACACCTCACTCGCCTGCGCCCTGCTGCCATGCTTCCCCCGCTGCCATGCACAGGTGGCTGGCGGGCGCACCATGCGCATGCGTACGGCTGACCCAGCCTACCTGGACCACGTGGGGCGCTGGTGGGCGACGCTCTTTGCCAAGCTGCGCCGCTACCTGCACAACACCATACTCATGGTGCAGGTGGGTGAGCAGCCCACGCAGGTCTCTGCACCCACTGCCACCACCAGGTCTTTCTTCCATGCCATGCCCTCGTCAACCATGTGCCCAGCAGATTGAGAATGAGTATGGCTTCTGTGGGGAGGATAAGAGTTACCTGCGCCACCTGGCGGGCTTGGTGCGCACCCACCTCTCCTCTGACATCCTTCTCTTCACCACCGACCCGCCCGGGGTGGCACCGCGCGGCACCATCCCAGGGGACGAGGTTTACACGGTTGTAGACTTTGGGCCTGGTGAGAGCTGTGCTGGGGCGGCGGGGAACAAGGCCTGAGCATTCAGCGTGCCTGTGGCACGCATGCCAGCATCCAAGTTTGCCGCCCCAAAGACTGCCCTCCTCCCTGCTCCATCCCCCACCCCTGCTGTTACTTTCCTCTCCTGTGCTGCCTGTCAGGCTGGTTTGACCCAAACTATGCGTTTGGCGTACAGAAGAGCCTCAACGCACCCGGCAAGTCGCCGCCCTTCTGCTCCGAATTCTAGTGAGTACGGCAGGGGACAGCGAGGCGCCAATGGATTGCCGTCATTTTCTGGCGAATGTCAGCCGGTGTGTTGCCGGGCCGGGCCCTCCATGCATCCCAACGCTGTGTGTTTTGCTGCTGTGTCCCGCCTTCCCACTCACCCTGCGCGCGTGCCCAACCGCTGCAGCACGGGTTGGCTGACGCACTGGGGTGAGCAGATGTCCAACACCTCAACCGAGGTGCTGCTGAAAGACACGCAGGTCGGTGCTGGGTTGGCTAGTGGGCGCATACGCACCTGCTGGTTTGGGGGGTGTCGCAGGGGTTCTGGGTGGGTGGGCGGCGGTGAACAGCGAGCAGCGCTGTTGCAACTGCTGCGTTGAGCAGTTGCAGCTATCATTTTTGTCAGCGTGCTTTCTTCCCCGCCCTCCTCACAGGTCCTGCTCGAGTATGCCAATTCCACCGCCAGTCTGAGCTTCTACATGGTCCATGGTGGCACCAATTTCGGGTTCTGGGCGGGCGCCAACGTGGACGGCACCCGCTACCTGCCCCACATAACCAGGTGCGAGAGCAGTGGATGCGGTGGCGGTTGCGGCAGTGGATGCAGGGCGGGCGCGTGCAGGTGCACGCCTGCAGGGTTACCTGGTGGCTACCAACTGCCGTCTCGTCACCTTCTGCCGCGCCTCCTGTCCACCGCGCCCACCCTTTGCAGCTACGACTACGACTCCCCAATCAGCGAGGCGGGCGACTACTGCCAGCCGGGCATCGGCGGCGCCTGCAAGTACCACGTGAGGAGCGGGGCCTGCCTGCCTGCCTGCCTGGTTAGGTGCTTCTCCACGCCTCCCTGCTGCCCACTCCTCCGTCTCGTTGCCAGCTGTGGACACACATGGCCATGCATGGCTCTCTTCCGCCCCGCTCACCATGCACCTGTCACCTCCATGCTCATGCAGGCGCTGCGTGACCTCATTGCGCAGCACACGGGGCGCACGCTGCCGCCCGTACCCCCGCGCCCGGCGATACAGAAGTACGGGCGCGTGGAGCTCAGGGACTCGCTGCCGCTGTTGGACGCCGTGGAGCAGCTGTATGGCACGGATGGCGGCGTGCGCACCGAGCTGCCCGACATCATGGAGGAGTACGGTCAGTGGTACGTGCATCGCAGGGCTGCCACCTGCCTTGATTGTCTGGGCGTGGTTGCACTGGAGGCACTGGAGCATGCCGCCAGCCTCTGTGCTGCCTCCAACATCCACGCTCGTTTGCTCGCCCCTCCCACCGCTGCACTGGCTGCTGCAGCTGGGGCCTGATCCTGTACCGCACCCACGTGCCCGTCAGCGCTCTGGACAAGGGTGCCACTTTGGATGTGGGCACCCCGGTGCACGACTTTGCCTCTGTCTTCCTGGATGGGCAGTTGGCAGGGCGCATGGAACGCTCGTCCCAGGGCGACACCAGCCTCGTGCTGCCAGCACAGACAGGCGAGGGGAGCTGGAGCTTGGCCAGGCTGGGCGTTTGTTTCACGTGCTTGTCCGGCGCTACCATCAGTTGTCACAGGGTTCCGTGTGGTGGGCAACTCATCGCCGTCGTTGTTTGTCTGCAGGCCGAAGCGATGGTGGCACGGTGCAGCTGGACATCGTCGTAGAGGCAATTGGAGGCTGCACAACCTCCTGCGGCTGCGGCCACCTGTTTCTGTTGGTTTTCCGGTCTCGCACGGCTGCCATGCCCTTGCTCACGCGCTGCCTGCCCTCGCCGCGCGCTTTGTGCAGGCCATGGGCAGGAACAACTTTGGATGCAACGTGGAAAGCTGGGACTTCAAGGGCCTGCAATCTAAGAATGTAACCCTCAATGGTGCGGCAGGCTGATGAGTGGGCTGCCGGCCTCTGTGCCTGCCCGGCGGCCTGCTCCTGCTGCTGCTCCGATGGGATGGGATGGTCGCTCATACGCACTGCCGACCTCCCCTGGACCGCCTGGCCTGTGTACAGGCAAGGTGCTGCGCGGCTGGGAGGTGTTTGCCCTCTCGCTGGACGACCTCTCCACCCTCTCCTACGCCCCTGGCACTGCTGGTGCCACCCTGCTAGCCGCCGCGCGCCGCCGCATGCTGGCAGCGCCCAACCTGGCACGCCGGAACGCCGCGGCGGGGACCACCTTCTTCAGGTGTGTGGGGGGGAGAGCAGCGGGTGCCGCCGCTTGCCGCCGCCGCCAAGCGTCGGCCGCCGCCCAGTGTGGCTGGGACTGGCATGCCGTCATGCCGCTGCCGCGCCTGCTGCCGCATGTTGCAGGGGGAACTTCTCCATCGATGGCACCACTGCCCTGCGCGGCGCCGACGGCCACCTGGCGGACACCTACCTCGCGATGCATGGCTGGGGCAAGGGCATAGCCTGGATCAACTCGTTTTGCTTGGGCTGGTTCTGGCCTTCACGGGGACCCCAGATGACTCTGTATGTGCCAGGACCTGTGCTGCGCGAGGGGGACAACGAGCTGATCGTGCTGGAGGTCGAGCGAGCAGCGGCTGACACGGCAGGCGAGCGATGGCTGCCTGCCGTTGATCTGTTGAGGTGGCGCTCCCTTGCTGTTGATCTGTCACCTGGGCGACACTCTTTTGATTGCTGGTGGCTGTTGTTTGATTGCTGGTGGCTTCCTGCAGTGACGCTGGACAACGAGGCGGACTTCCATGGGCCAGGCGGCAAAGGCGCCGGCATGGTGGCGAGCCTTGGCCACCGCCGCAGGCGCGTGCCGTAGTCCGCCGTCACATGCGGGGATGCGATGTCTTGCAAGGCTTTAACAGCTACCGTTCAACTACTGGTTGGCGCGACGGCGTGCTGAGCTGGCGTCGGCGGCGTGGCGTCGTCGGCGTGGCCTTCAGCTCCTTGCCCAGCGCCACCTGGACCGTGGCCAACGCCTCCTGGGCCGCCTGCAGGTATGGCGTGCAATACTATCTGCAGGCGCGAGTGTAACAATAATAGCACCGATGCCAAAATGACAGATGCGCCATCAGTGCCACGTGGCGTGCCGCATGGAATGCCCACGTGGCCATGACAGTTCAAAGGACCGATACTCAAAGATCGCGAGCTCCCCGATTTCACCACACTTATTACAGTGCCCCTACAAACATCCCTCCAGGGATAGTCATGAACCTTCAGGTTGTAACCAGCCGCTGCTCGACGTTCTCGACACGCACGCCTCGCCCGGGCGGGCCTGCAGCCCCAGCCGCAGCACCCTGGGCGAGGGCTGGCCGCGGGTTGCCGGGAAGCCGAAGGCCTCCAACCAGCATACGCGGCCAGGGCAGTCTGGATGGCAGCTACGACAGCGAGGAGCTAGACTACGGCCTGGCGAGGGAGCTGGAGGGCCTAGCGCAGCACGACAAGTACACAAAGCTCGCGTCCAAACTGCAGCTGCTTTATGACGCCAGCGAGGTGCGCTGCTTCTAAGCTCCAACCCGCTTTTGCCTGATCCAAGAGGTCCCAGCCGCCTAGCGGCCCAGGGTCGCTGTCAGTTGCGGCGTCGGCCCCGTCGCCACTTCCCGCACCCGCCCTGCCCCCCTGCCCGTGCTGCCGCCTGTGCAGCGAGGCAATGTGGAGTCATGCAGCTGCTGCCGGGGGAGCGGAGAGCAGGAGTGCAACTGGTGTCACGGCACAGGCAAGCTAACCTGCTCGAGCCACCGCTGTGTCCCTTGTGTTGCGCACACCAACCTTTTGGTTTGCCTCTCCCGTCCGTCTGCTGCAGGTGCCATGACCATTGGCGACACGCTTTACTGCAGCAACGGCGGCTGCACACCCTGCCCTGTGTGTCGCGGCACGGTGAGAAGGGACCCTGCGGCTTGCTGCCGCCGCCCATGGGGGAGCAGGCAAGGCATACCCATGCCCTGGCTCACTGCACCAGCTGGCTGCGCCCCCTCCTGCAGGGCGCATGCCAGTGCCCCAACTGCCGCGGCACCGGCAAGCGCGCTTCATGGCTGACTCCCTCTGGGTGACTCGGGTGCCACTGCCTGGCAGGCCTGAATGCCAAGATTATAGCGAGATCCATCGTGCCGCATTGGATCCAATGTACAGTTGTTGTGTGTGTTGTACTGTAGTTTGCAGCAGCAAGGAGAGCCCTTGATCTGTTGCTGTCGCCCGTGACGATGCAGCGCTGGCCCCCCTCTGTCTTGCAAGCACCGCCTTCTCTTGCTGCTGCCCCTCGCCTCTCAGCCTTTCCTGGCTACAGGCCATTCTAGCACGCCGCTCCTGGGCGGGCCTTCAGCACGTCCAGCGGCCTCTGCACGCTCCCATACCGTTGCATGCCATTGTAATGTCCTTCTTGTTTTCAAAGTCAAAAGAACGCGAGACGCGTGATTGTAGTCAAAACACATGTAACATCGTTGAAGCTGAAGTTTAGCCACTATGTGCGGTACACAAGCCACGTCAGTCGCCATCGAATGGCAGTCACAGGTGACCGTGTTTTTGCCACTCCAAGAGGTGCCGCTCCTCGGCAGTTAATTTTTTGGCGGCAGCCTCCTGCAGCGCGTCTGGGCTGTCCGCCAGCTTTGTGCCGCAGCCAAACGCCAGGTGCGGGTTCTGCTCCAGAAAACGCAAGCGGGCAGTGTTGGGTGTAACATTGGCACTGTCGACACTGCCGGACGGGCTCTCGTGATGCACTGGCACCCTGCGGCTGCCAAGGAGGGGGGCCCGGCTGGCTGCCAGGCTTGAACCAGCTCCCTCCGGCCGGGGCGCTGCTGCCACAGGAGTGTTGGTGCCTGATGGGAGCAGTCGACTGCCAGCAGGTTTGGAAGGGGTGGGAATGCGGGAGCTGCACTGCTGCGCCAGCCGCGACAGCACGGGCTGCTTGATGCCGGTGGCAACATCGCCGCCTGGTGCAGTACCGCCCGGTGCTGTAGCAGCAGCAGCAACGCGCAGCTGCCGCTCTGCTGCTTGTATGGCAGATTTGGCAGGTGCAGTCCGCGGCATGCTGCTGGCACGTGCATCAGTCCTGCTGGTGCCAGCAGATCCCTGCCGACTGCTGCCACCGCTGCCACTGGGACCAGACCGTGAGGCTGCAGCTGTCGCCCGTGCTGTCTGCCTGTACAGGAAGCAGGCAGTTGCGGCAAGGGTGGCAGTGGGCATTGGTCCCCGATCCGCTAGGTAGGCAGCAAAGGGAGGCGGCGGCGGGGGCAGCTGCAATGTACCTGCCATCCGTGGTTGCGCTGCTGAAGAAGCCACTGGAGGTGGTGGGCGGCCGCAGACGAGAGGCACGGGCTGATGCCGCTGGAAGCCTGCTTGCAGAAGCGGGCTTGGTGGCAGCAACGGTAGCGATGCCAGATGCGGCCCGAGTTGTAGAGTGCGCGCCGCCTGAGCCAGGGCGGGTTGCTGAGCTGGCGGTGCGGATAGCTGGTGGGCCATGGGCTGTTGCAAGCATAGGGGCCTGAGCTGCTGCAGAGGTGGGTGCAGGGTCGTGCTGCTCCTGCTGCCATCGATGTGCCGGCAGCGAGCCATCCAACTCCTGTGCCTGCTCTTGCACTGGCTGCCGCTTCGCTTGCTGCACATCTGGGACGCTTGCCTCGAACTGCTGCAGCCGCTGCCGGATGCTAGCTAGCCCGCTGTCAACAGCAACATTGCTTCCAACTGGCTGAGCTGCCGCCGCTGCCACCACAGACGTGCCGTAGTTGGCATCCAGGGAACGCTGTGTGTCAAAGGAGCGCTGCGTTGCAATGGAGGAGCTTGGCGTAGAGGCAGCGGAGCCGCCCTCCTGCATCTTGAAAAGGATTGCCAGTTCCTTGACCTTGTTGCAGTCCTGCAGGGCAGGGCAGATGGAGGGTTTGAAATGTGAACCAGTGCCCTGGCCAGCTCTCGCTGCGCAGCAGATGTGGCCCGCCCGTCAACCCTGCAAAGTTGGTTTGCTGAAATGCACTTCAAGCTGGTGCACCACGCATACCTGTAGCTGGAAATCGTCGCTGTTGAAATCAGCAAGGCCCAGCCCCTCACAGGCCCGGCTGAGGTCGCAGAACACGGCAGCGCTGGCCCGCATGGCTGCAGCAAGGCGCAATGCTGGGGTTGGCAACAAGGCGACGGCACCAGAAACAACCATCTCTCGATCTCGCCCACCAATGCTTGGCTCATGGTGTATCACACATTTCATGCCCTTCAGAAGCGTCAACTGCCCATCAGCCTCGCACCTGGAGTCCTGCGGGAGCTGGCGGCACAAGGCGGCGGCGCCGCCATCACTGGGCTGTCGCCCTGGTTGGGCTGCAAGCCATTGTCGGCGGTGCCTCCATCCCTGCTGCTGGCTCCATCTACCAGCGGCGAGGGCAGCTCCGCGTCGAGCAGGTCCCGGGTGTCTGGGTCGATCCACAGGCTGGTGTGGTTGGCGGTGCCACCGAGCAACTTGCCGCTCTTGGCCAGCGGCACCTGGATCTCTTCGTCGCCCACAGCCAACTCGGTCTCACCCAGCAGCCCCACTCCTGCTGACAGGCCCGCAAACATGGCGCCGATTGCCAGGCTCTGCCGCCGCGCGTCTGGGCGGGCACCACCAACCGGCCGGCGGCCTCTGGCGCCGCCCAGCGCCCGAAGCTGCGGCAGCTCGCCCAAGGGCTCGTTCTCCTCTTCCTCCTCTCCCGCTGCTCTCGGGCCGCCGGGCGCTCCCCCTGGAGCAGCGACGGTGCCATTCTGCTTGCGCCCGGGGCTGGACTTGAGCCCTGCCCCGTTAACGGGGCTGAGCATCGACAGTGGGGAGGAACCGGACAGCAGGTGCCCAAACTCGGTTGTGTCGTCGAGGTCGATTGTCTCGACAGATAGTTTCATATCGACAGACAGCTGATTCTCTGGGAAGCGGCCAGTGGGGCGGCGCCGGTGTGGCCAGCCCGATGGGGGCCTTGGAAGGGGAGTGCGGCGGCGCGCTGTTCGGAGTAGTGGCTGTACTGCGAGCTGTACCCTCTGCGAGCTGCCCTCTGCCGGAAACTGCTACTTATTCTACTATTGTTGTTGTTTTTCTGGCCTGGCCGGCGCTCTGTGCCGTTTGATTTTCAAGGTCGGACGTAGTTTGACCCCTCGTCGCTCGCGCCTGCAGTCTAAGTAAGCGTCAGGTGTGGGGTAGGCGCGCTTGCACCCAGCATCGGTCCAACGAGTTGTGCAACCCGGGCGGACATTACGATCGGCAGCCATGGCTGACGGCAAATACTTTAGCACCACCAAGAAAGGTGAGCGGTTGGGGATCTGGGCAGCAGGGGCTTCTGTGCTGCACTGTGGGCGGGCCCACCGCCGCCGCCTCCGGCAGCACCGATCAACGAGTGGCACGCCCCGGGGCCTGCACACATGCGCACCCACCCATGTAGCCAGCCGGCCACCGGCCAACAAAGTTCAGCGTAATGCTGCCATCCTTACGGTTCTCCTCCCTCGCCCCACCCCTTGCCACCTCTGTCAGGTGAAATCCATGAGCTGAAGACGGAGCTAAATGCGGTAGACAAGAGCAAGAAGAAGGATGCCGTCAAGAAGGTGATTGCAGCCATGACAGTCGGCAAAGACGTCTCGCCACTCTTCCCAGGTACGGTGCAAGGACCTGTCGCGTATTCGCTTGGCTTTGCCCATGGTTGCTGCCTGGATGTTTTGCCGCTTTATAGCAAGCAGCGACCCTGTGGTGTAGCACTGAACATGTTTGCTGGTAGTAGGGCAGGCAGGAGAAGCGGCAGCGGGTTGGTTGTTGGAGCTGCGCAGCTCTGCCGCCACTGCCCCAGGTGCCCCCCCCCCCCCCCCCCCCTTCCCCTACAGACGTGATCAACCAGATGCAGACTGATGACATGGAGCTGAAGAAGCTGGTCTACCTGTACCTCATCAACTATGCCAAGACGCAGCCAGACCTGGCCATCATGGCGGTCAACACTTTTGTGAAGGTGGGCGGGCTGGGAAGCTGGGTTGGAAGGGCGTTGTCCAGTCGAGCGCGGCCGCAGGTCGAAGTACACGCGGGAGGGGGCCTGGAGCGGCCTCGGAGCAGCGGCGAGGGGCGGGAGGGGGCCTGGAGCGGCCTAGGGGCGGCGGCGAGGGGCGGGCGGGCACGCGGCAGCCACCCAGCAGAGCCACCCAGCCAGGCACCGGCCATGCCCACCCCACCCAAGGCGGCTACCCCGGGAGCCACCCAGCCCACCCAGGCTGGTGCGGCTGCTAACCTGTGGTGTACGCCCAACAGGCCCTCCTCGCCTTGCCATCCGCGTTGGGCCGCCCTGCAGGACTCCCAGGACCCCAATCCCCTGATCCGTGCTCTGGCTGTGCGCACCATGGGGTGTATCCGCGTCGACAAGATCACCGAGTACCTCTGCGACCCACTGCACCGCTGCCTGAAGGTGGTTGTGCTGAGCGAGCAGTGTTGAGAGGATGGTTTGAGTGACTCCGGCCTTCTGCTGCTGTCTCCACTCATCCATGTTTGCACTTCAACCTTTGTCCACTCACCTCACCCGACGCACAGGACGAGGACCCATATGTGCGCAAGACGGCTGCGGTGTGCGTGGCGAAGCTGTACGACATCAATGCCGAACTGGTGGAGGACCGCGGCTTCCTGGACATGCTCAAGGCAGGATGGGGGACTGCTGCTGGTTGGGGACTGCTGCTGGTGCAGCACACGCGGTTCTTGGGTGTACAAATGTGCTTGAGAGTTGGCGCCTCAGCACTTGCGCAGGCTGCACCCCAGCTGCTCAATCTGCTTTGCCTTCAAAAGGCTGTGCGGCCTGCTTGTCTGTGTGCTTCTGAGCACACTTGCCGCCAGCGTCTGCAGGACCTGATTGGAGATGCCAACCCCATGGTGGTGGCCAATGCGGTGGCAGCCCTGAGCGAGATTCAGGAGCTGGGTGGCAAGCCGGTGCTGGAGCTCACCCTTGGCACCGTATCCAAGCTGCTACGGGCGCTCAACGAGTGCACCGAGTGGGGCCAGGTGAGATGTGCTGTAATGGAGTGGGTTGGCACACGGTTTGCTACCTGGCCACCGCCAAAGGGTTTTGCTGCCAGCCTCCAGTCAGCTGCCTGCCACACGCTCGCACCCCCGCTACTTGCCTGGTCCCCTCCAGGTGTTCATCCTAGACTCTGTGGTTAACTACCTGCCTGCCGATGGCAAGGATGCCGAGGCGGTGGTGGAGCGTGTGCTGCCGCGTCTGCAGCATGCCAACTCTGCTGTTGTGCTGTCTGCCATCAAGGTCATCCTAAAAAACTTGCAGGTGTGTGCGGGTGCACAAGCTGGGAGGACTTGATGGTGGAGCGTGCATTCATGTGACAGCAACAGTCAGGGTTGCTGGTGCTGTCTACCGCCGCCGCTGTGTTTCATGTACTGTACCTTCCGCTTGCCAAAATTGCAGTACATCAATGACGAGACCGTGCGTGCCGCGCTATCACGCAAGCTTGCGCCGCCGCTGGTCACGCTTCTGGGCGCGGAGCCGGAGCTGCAGTACGTGGCGCTGCGCAACATTGGCCTCATTATCCAGGGCCAGCCATCGGTGCTGGCCAACGATGTCAAGGTGTGACTGGCGGGGTGCGGGGGAAGACGCTGTGCCTGAAATGCTGCCAAACGCTCCAAGGGCTTGACGTAGCGATGCAGCGTCTGACGCTGGTGCTGCTGCAACGCTTGCAGGTCTTCTTCTGCAAGTACAACGATCCCAGCTATGTCAAGATGGAGAAGTTGGACATCATGATGAAGCTGATCAACGAGCAGAACATTGACCAGGTTGGAAGGCGGTTGTGTTTTGCATTTGCTTTTGGTGTGGTTTGTGTCATTTTGTGGGATGGGTGGGGCAGGCGGCGCCATTGGTGGCGGCCAGGCATGTTAGAGAGTGGAATATCTGGGCGCGCTTGCTGGGCAGCGTGCCACTCTGGTGGCAAGCATGCGCCATGTCCCTATCAGATTGGCACCAATTCAGTCCTGTTCATTCTTAGTTGCCGTTGCACCCTGCCCCACCAACCCCATGCCCCCCCTTCACCCACCCCTGTGGCCACCGCTGTGCAGGTCCTCCTTGAGTTCAAGGAGTATGCCACTGAGGTGGACGTGGACTTTGTGCGCAAGGCGGTGCGTGCAATTGGCTACTGCGCCATCTCCATCCAGTCGGCGGCGGAGCGGTGCATCAACGTGCTGCTTGAGCTGATTGGCACGAAGGTCAACTACGTAGTGCAGGAGTCGATTGTCGTCATTAAAGACATCTTCAGGTGATAAAGGTGGTTTTCTTGAGCACCTGGCTGCCTGAAATTCCCCTGCGTGCTGTCCATCCCATAGCACCCATCATGCGACCATGCCATGAGAGACTTGCCGCCCCGTTCCGCCTGCAGGCGCTACCCCAACCGTTACGAGAGCATCATTGGGACATTATGTGACAGTTTGGAGAGCTTAGATGAGCCGGAGGCCAAGGCCAGCATGGTGTGGATCATTGGCGAGTATGCAGAGCGCATCGACAACGCGGGTGCGCTGAGGGCAGGGGCGACGGGCACTGTGGTGGGGACACACGTGTTATAGTAGTGGGTGACAGATTGGTGCCGTGGGTCAATGCTGCATCGATGAACGGGTCGACGCACTCCTCTTGTTTCATTGCCCTGCCCGTTGGCTCTGGCCAAACTCAACCCCACCCCTGCGCCCGCAGATGAGCTGCTGGAACAGTTTCTGGAGTCGTTCCCCGAGGAGACAGCGGCAGTGCAGCTGGCACTAATGACTGCCACTGTCAAACTGTTCCTGAAAAAGCCGGTGGAGAAGCCGCAGCAGCTGATTCAGCTGGTGCTGACCTATGCCACCCAAGAGGTGAGTTGGAGGGAATTGTGGGTGGAGCTGGTCCAGCTCTTAGCGGCTCCACAACGTAAAATCTTGCTGTGCCTATTCAGACTGATAACCCAGATCTTCGTGATCGCGCGTACATCTACTGGCGGCTTCTGTCCACTGACCCGGGTGAGGAGGACCGAGGTATTTGTAGCATCCTCTGGGCTCATCAATTGTGTCATCGACTTCCGACTGCCCTCGAGCGCTGGTGGTGTGATGTGCTCGCAACCTGGCTCCGCTGCTGCTGCCGCCGTCTCTCACCCGCACACTTTTTAAGAACTGCCCTGCGACTTGCTCCCGGCAGAGGCGGCGAAGGACGTGGTACTTGCCGAGAAGCCCACCATCAGCGGTGCGCACGATGGCACTGAGCCTGCCCTCCTGAACGAGCTGTTGGGAGAGCTGGGCAGCCTGGCCAGCGTGTACCACAAGCCCGCCAGCTCCTTTGTGTCCAAGATGCGCCTGGCAGTGCACCGAGCAGACGATCTGGCAGCTGCAGCGGCACGCGGCTCGCACAGCGGAGATTCGGGTATGTCGCCAGTTTTCTGCTGCCTTGGTTGGAAAGGCTGACTGACTGGCTATGCTAGTTTGGTGCCGATCATGTGTTTGCACGTGATCATCCACTGCACTCCTTTGGTCCCACATACACAGAAACGCTGACCTCGGCAGTTGTGGCAGAGTCGCCGCTGGCTGGGCTGGGGGCCTCTGCCGCCCTCACGCCCACGCCCCCTGTGCCCGACCTGTTGGGCGACCTGCTGGACCTAGATGTGCCCGCCCCTGCACCAGCAGCAGCAGCAGCAGCAGCGCCGCCAGGTGCGTGCTTTGATGGTGCGGTGACGCGGCTGCCCTGCGCGCCACTCAACTGTGCTTTGCGCATCTCGCTCGCACTTGCCGGTACCTGATTTGGGCGGTCCGCTCTGCCTCTGTTCCCCAGCTGCTGCAGATGCCCCCAACCTGCCAATGGTGTTTGGGGAAGACAAGGGCAAGGGGGTGGTGCTGTGCGCGGCACTCAGCCAGCAGGCCGAGGGATACGTGTACCAGGTGCGGCAGGTGCAGATGCGGCACAGAACAACGGGTGGCAGGCGCTGCAAGGTGGGGAGGGGTTTCCCAAAGCTGAAGCATCACCCGCCCGGTACCAATCCGCCCTACCTGCAGCTGTCAGTGTCCAACGTGGCTGTCGGGGCGCCGCTGAACGGCTTCATGATCCAATTGAACAAGAATGCGCTCGGGCTGGCGCCGGCCTCCCAGCATGTAGCGCTGGATGCAGGTTGGTTGCGCGTGTGTGCGTGGTGTTGGTGGTGTGGTTGGGGAGCGCGCGAGGCTGCTGCAAATGAGCGCTCAACAACAGTCACCATTGGCTGTGGCCAGCAGCATCGCATGCCTGCCAGACTAATCACGTGGCCTTCCTTCCCTCCCACGCCCTCTGTGCCGCAGTGCCACCCGGCGCCACCGCCACCGCGCGCGTGCCGATGGTGCACAACCCAGCGTTAGCCGCCCCCGAACAGGGGCAGCTGCTGCAGGTGGCCATCAAGTGCAACCCGTTGGGCGTGCTGTACTTTAACGATTCCATCCCGGCGCAGCTGCTGGCACCGCCGCCGCCTGCCGCAGCGCAGGGGGCCTTCTTCTTTTGAGACTGTACGAACAATGCCTGCTCTGACTCCTCCTTTGCACTCTGGACGAGCTGGACTCTTCAGATCTCTGTAAGAGACAGAATGGCTCTGAGAAACAGCAGGAGGAAAGGCGGCAGACTTGAGGGTGGAATGGTGGCCGAGACCCAAAATGGTGCTCTTCTCAGGTGCCTGCCAGCAGCTGCACCAGCGCGGGAGCAGGTCTAAGGCGGGTGGCAGAGCAGCGCTGCCATCGTTGTTCCATGTTCCCCTTAGTCAGCATGGACTTGTGACCCGACACTGCTACCCCCTACTGCAGTGCCCGCCAGCGGGGCGCCGGCAGTCGCAGGTTTGGAGCACCACCAAGCCGGCGCCCTCCGGGTACCGGCGCCAGTTCTGTCCTCGCAGAGGTCAGTAAAGCTGCTGCTGGCAATGCTCCTCAATCTGTGTTATTCCTCTGGTCCAGCGCTGCTCCCGCCCCCTTGCAGGCGATTGGCGCTGAGGAGGTGGCAAAGGCATCCACCATCACAATGTCTTCCGCTGGACGCTGCGAGCTGCCTCGCATCTCCAGTGCCAGGCGGCTGTGCAGCCTGAGGCACACCTGCGCTGTGCACAGCCTAACTTCCCTTGACTTGACCCTGGCAGGTCTCGGTCCCGGAGCTCCAAGGTCCTCCAAGGTCCTCCAAGGTCTCCAAGCTTGTGCACGCCGTCAAGGAGATCACACCTGTCACCAAGCTGCTTGCTATGACTCGCTGCTGTGCCCGCTGCCAGTGCCCAACCGACTGGCCCACCTTTGCGCTGCAGGAGCACCGCGAGCACTACCGCACCAATTTGGCACTTGGCGGCTAGCGTTCTCAAAATTTCTCAGAATTGAGCTTGCCGCGGTTACGGCAGGGAGGTGTCGCCTGGTTTGCACAGTCCACCTGATCCTTCAACCAACTCAAATGCAATATAGTTTGGCAGATGCATGAGACATGCGTTATTAAAGGCGTGAGTTTCAAAAGGGGAGGTTGCGGCGGCGCCCGCCACATCAGCCGGGGAGGAAAGCACCCACCGTTCCGAGACCTCCTTTCTAGGCCGTTTCACGAAGGACCCACCCAAGAAAGTCGCCGAGGTTTGTGGGCTTCTGAAGCAGAATGGCTCACTTCCTACCTCCCGCCGATACGGTGTACACTGGACTGTCGCACACAAGCAAGAGCACAAGGGTGAGCGAGAGCACGCACCTTTGTTCGAACACCCCCCGGCCGCCCGTGCGACCCAACCGCCACCTGCCGCCGCCTGCCGTCTGCTGCTGCCCGCAGGTGTTCTGGACACCAACATGAAGATCGAGCAAGCGATCGGCCTGCAATATGCGCAATATGCCGGCCCTGTGCTGGCTGGGTTGCTGTGTTTCACGGCCCAAGGTGCGTTGCCGGACCGCCACGAGAACACAGCGTTGGGCTGGCTGCGTTTGTTCTGAGAGCTCAGTTGCCTCCCCAATGCCCAGAGGGTGCCGCAGGCTGGGTGACCGACCGCATTGAGGATGCCACACTGCATCTACGCCCCAAGGAAGAGCAGCAGGTGATGTGCCTGCTGGCCGCAAGCAAGGCCTCTGTTTTGTGGGTGTTTATACCCGCTGGCCTATGCTTGCTTTCGACACTCCTGTCACTGCAGCGCCTGCATGCGGTGCGTGCATGGAGACACCAGCTGGATAAGGAGGAGCACAGGGAGTGGGTCGCAACTGGCCTGCTGGGCCCTTCTCTCCGTCAGCTGGCCCCAGAGTACTATAGCGCTCAACTCGAGCAGCAGATTGCAGCCGCCGCACCAGCCGGTGAGTGACATGGTTGGTGGTAGGGCAAGGCACGGTAAAGCAGGGGGGGCCCGGCCATAGTGCTATTGCTGCGCCCATTGCGTCTGCAGGCCCCACGGTACACGAGTACGAGGTGGCATGGCTCCAGCACCAGCTGGCCGACGGCCCTGATTTTGTTTCGGTGCCTGCCCGACTTTCTTTCACACGACACGGAGATGTCCTGGGCGTGCCCGCCCAGCTGGCGCAGGAGCTGGGGCTGGCGGCGGGCGCCATCATCAGTTACAGGTGTGATTGTGCACATTCCCGAAGGTGGCCTCTATTCCTGTGCCCATGCTTCCCCACCCTGCTTCTCCCTCCCCATGCAGCATTGCGGGGCGCGAGTTTGCTTCCACCGTGGCCATCCTGGCGCTGCCAGGCCAGGCCCAGCTGGAAGCCCAGGTCCAGGCTGAGGCGGTGGGCATGATGCTGAGCGCCAAACAGCAGGAGCTGGCTGTTGCACAGCTGAGCAAGGACTACATCCGCTGCGTGTGGGTCCCGCTGCCCACTCTGCAGTTGCTGATTGCACAGGGTGTTGCTGTCAGCCTTCATTAGACAACTTAGTTTAGAGCAGAAGCAGAAGAATCTCTCACTAATGCCAGTGTGTGCTAGTTGTTTGCATCACGGTTGCATCAGTGTTGCCCCCACAGTCGGCATAGCAAGCTCTTGTTTACGAGCGCTGTAACGTATCGCCATGTGATGCACGCCGCAGCAGCGCCAGACCGCAGGACAGTGCAGGGCACAGCTGCCGCCCTCTTGAAAGGCGCGCCCACAAACCTGCGCATGGCATGCAACACCCCTGTGAGATCGTGGATGCGATTGGTTTGCACCCTGGTCATTTATTTGCAGAGCTGCGGACATTGGTTCTTCCTCTTCACCCTTCCCTCACGCCCCTCTCACCGCATGGCGCCCCCGATGCCGCCAAACAGCGCACCGCTGTGGATGGAGGCCCAACCCAGAATGCCCAGCTGCACAGTGGCAAGCAGGGGCCAAGTTGCCTAATGCTGATGAGAAGCTGTCCAGCGGGCAGGCTACCTGGAGAAGCGTAACAAGCTGCCGGGCTGTCCAGGTGGCCGTCCAGCAGGCTGTAGCCAGCCCTGGCAGAAGAAACGGCACGATGTTGGCCTGCATGTTGCATGCAAACAAACTTGCAGGCATTGATCTGGCAGCAGATCATGGGTGCAAATCTTCACATGCGAATGAAACTGTATGCCTCCAGGTGCGGCACAGAGGCTGTAACATGTTCTTGCCTCTGCCCAGCCCGCGATTAACGCCAGCATCCAGGACCCAGCTATGACTGCGCTGGGCTTCCCCAGCAACATGTCCAGGTGGAGACGCCGATCGCCCCTGCAACACAAACACAGATGCATTACACTTGGGCATCGACGGCCTGTCATGCCAATTACAAAATATTAAAGCAACTCAAAACCAGTTCTGTCCTGCGTTCCTTGCCTGTACCATAACGTCATCTCTGCCGACAGCCAGCCCTGCACCAGCGGGCCCATCGCCACCAGCGGATTCTGCTGAACTGTGCGGAGCAGGCTGGGTACCTGGCGTGCTCTGCACCAACGTGGGGCGAAAGAGCAACCCTGCCCGCTGTTTGGTGTGGCTGCAGCGGCATGCAGCTGCACAGCATCAAGTGCGGCAGAGCAGTCTCCCACCAGCTGCACTTGCCTGTTGACTGCATTGATGATGGCAAAAGGGGTTGCTGCGCAAATGCTGGCCTGCCGCCCGACCCTCAACGCCGCCCTGCCAACAGGAGTGTAGAAGGGAACCGGGGGCAGCAGGGCTGCATCTACCCTGCATGACACGACAGGACGCAAACGGCATGTGATGAGCACTGGTGATGGACACTTGCTCCTACCATCTGCTGGCTCTTGGGCTCCACTTGAATCACCGGTAGTTGGTGCGGCATAAAGTGCAGCAGAGACGCCCTCCTCTGGCCCTTTTGTGCTGGACTTCAGCAATCAGGCAATGCTTGTGGATAAAGCCCACAGATCCGTGGCAGCTGCACCCAGGGCTTTGCAGCTGCCCATCGCTTTCATGGCACACGCGACATGAAATGCTGTCTTCTGGGGTGGCATCGGCGGCGGCCTGCATCCTGCCACAGTACCAGCAGGCGCAACTTCTAGCTATCTTGCCCTCCTATTGGCGCAGTCTGCAGCCTGTGGGGGAGAGCAGAAGCCGGATAGCCAATCTGCCTCGCAAGTGTCTAATCGTCTGCTTTGGATAGCGCGACCAAAGGTGGGAGATTTGAAGGGCTCAGATGGGCTCGAGTGATTCTAAGGAGCACCCTTTGTCGAAAAGAACGCAAATGCAACAGGCATGCCATGCGAAGCAGGGGTAGCGGCCGTTTCGCCACACATGCAGGGTGTAACGATGTACTCACGGCGCATTTTCACCACCATTTATTGTCCCTCTGAATATAATTGGTGAGATCACCATTGTGTGCAATCCCTTGTGGCGCTTCCGGATGCCGCCGCCTGCCTGCAGGTGTTCTCTCGACACCAAGCGTGAAGATCAAGCAAGCTCGGCCTGCAGCATGCCCGCCCTTTGCTGGCCGGGGTCCTATGTGCCAAGGTGCGTCGCAGGAGCGCCGCACGCACACGGCGTTGAACTGGCTGCGTTTGTTCAGAGGAGTCAGTTGGCACCCCGGCCTCGAACTTGCTCTTGTTTCTGCTGCCGCAAGCTGAATGACTAGCGATTGACGATGCCACACTACGCATCACGGAAGAGCAGCAGGTGTGCGAGCTCGTCGCATGTGGGGGTGAGGAAGGTAGGGTTGGTCTGACACGAAGTGTGATACTGGTGATGTTCATATTCTACATGCAAGCGCACTGCTGCCGCTCCTGGACACTTGAATGGTGGCCTTCACGGCGGCGTGGTCGGATGGAAACAGAGTGGCGTCGTGCTCTGCCGGCTCCAGGCCATACACCTCCGCATCCAGCACACGTACAGTGTGATTCGGCGCCGTCCACACATACACATAATCAAGGCAATCAAAGTCGCCCGTGTCCCTGAGCGGCGCCTCAATGCCTGTGGGCCAAGTGCCCTGCAGGGAGAGGCAACAGCAGCAGGCCATAGGGCAGGTGCTCCCCATACATTCCAGCCACGAAGCAAGCACTGCAAGGTGGACATCCGTGGGCTATGCTGCACTGAGAATGAGGCAGCGCCACCTGCCTGTGGCTCACGCCCGTGCCGCGCCGCATACGCCGACACATAGCCCAGCCGGCGCAGCACCGAGTGAACGGCCTCATGCGGCGGCGAATTCAAATCACCTGAACAGGTTGGGGAGGCCTGTGAGCTGCTCAGCAGTCCAGTAAGCAGAAGGCAGCAATCTGCTGGCTGCGGGGAGCTGCTGCAGTGCTCACCACACAGGATGATGGCAGAACAGTCGGCCTTCTCCTTGTCCATCCACTCGCACACTGCCAGGGCCTGCAGCGGGGGAGCAGACGAGAGAGATGCAAATAAAGCAACAACAGAAATAAAGCAACAACAAATAAAGCAACAACAGGTTGGCGCTCGTACCCGGGCGAGCGAGATGGTGATCTTGCCAGCCAACTGGGCAGCACAACACTGGTTGAAATGTGATCAAAATGCGCGCACCTGGCGCTGACGTTTGTCGGTGTGCTCATGGTCCAGATGAGTATTTACAACCCAGACCTTGAAGCCGCCTGGGCCGGACACAACTGACCGCTGGCCTCCGGTGGCATCACCACCGACCGTGCTGGCTGCACCGCCGCTGGTGCCATCCTGCTGCCGTGCCGCCCCCTCCACATCCTCCTCACACTGGCCGATGCAGAACTCTATCCTTTGTGCTGCACGCCAGTCTCCCAGCACCAGCGTGCTGTGCTTGATCTCATGTGCTTCGGCAATGCGGCAGGCCACGCTGTTCCCAAAGAAGGGCGCCATGGCCAGATCCCTGCAGCAGAGGGCAGAGGCGGCGCCGGGATGCCAGTAGCTGTGAGATAGCTGTGAAACACCACCGCAGCCACGGCCACATGGCCAAGCAGCAAGGCTGAATTCGGGCGCAAACAATTCGGCCGCATCAACAAACAGGCGAATGATCAATGAGGTATTCACCATTGCTGCCTGCTTGCCTGACAGCTCGAAAGCCAGCATGCCGAAGGGTCAGCCGTTCCCGCCAGGCCTCCACTGCTGCAGGCAGGCTGACCATGACTTGCCTGAGGAGCGGCACGCCCAGCAGCCCGCTGACAGCATGTGCATACCTGCATCAGCGCCGAGCAAAATTTCAAGCAACAACCCAGACAATTCCACATGCACGTAGCAACCCCAGACCCACCAGCGCATCAACCCCCCAGATTGCGCCAGGTTGAAGAGCGCGGCCTTGCACGGAAAAACGTGGTACTCGGGCGGAAGCACGCGGCGTTCCTGGCCAAACTCGCCTGCGCTCATGGAAAAAAAAAAGTGACTTTGAATTCCCTGTTTGAGGCATGCTGAGTTTCCTGTTTAGGCGGTTGCTCCGAAGCATCCCCCCCCCCCCCCCCCCCCCAACAACAACAAAACTCTTGCCTTTAACAGCAAAAATCTTGCCTGTCAACACCTCTTGCGCGCATACTACATCGCTATCCATTCTCTTCAACGTCTTCTTCAAGAGAGGTTGGCGTTCCTGCCAGCGATCGCTTACGGCCCTGAAGTTGAAAGTACTTACCTGCATCGTGTGGCATGCCATTATGGCTTCAAATTGAACACAGTGCGTTCAATGACTGGCTGTATGTAGGATGTGTGGGCGTTGTTGTTTACTCACCGAGAACGTGGCGGTGGCGGTGGCGCTGGGCCCCGCCATCTTGCTCACGGCACGAATGCTCCGCCCGACAAATAGCTTCCTCAGCGCCGATCGCACAAAGGGGATCAGGGCGACGAAGAGAAAGGGGGAGGCGCCCTTTGGGCCAACTGCTGGTGCGTGCACCCGCGGACCAAATTCTGCCGCAGGCCCGGGCCTATGGCTAGCTGGGGCTCGCCAGCGGCCCGCTGTGGGTGGATCCAACAAGAAGGCCGTTTGCTTTGGGCGGCTTTGGAAGGCATTCCTGCTGAGCATTTCCTATGCATGGCATTGCACTGGGAGTTTCGTTGGGATTTTCAACATTCAATATTTACAGAAGCTCATTTCTTATGAAGAACAAATTCTGGCACCATGAATATTCTAGGATGCATGAACACTCGATCAATCTTTTCTCTAATCAATCATTGATCTTCCAGTTGGATGAACTTAAAAATCAAGCACCGCCTCCCTACTAAATGCGAATGCCGAAGACAGACAAAGCACGGAACAGCTTCATGTCTGCAGCAAGCAAGCCAGTCCCAGTCACAATGTCGCCCAACCACACACGCCGCACGTCGCCCAAAAACACACTCACAGGGCTTGTTACTCTCGATAACATCTGTCCCCTTGTCCGCATATCTGCATTATTAAGCAAGTGAGAATTTTAATGGGGAGTGCTGGGTGGATGAGTGGGGCTGCTGCGCTTACCGTGGCACCCGCCAGGTAGGTCCATACCGCTGCTCCAGCGCTGCAGGCACATCTCTCGGCACTGCTAACATATGCCCACGCCACTCCAGCACCCCGGTGGGGAGGACCGCTGCCCGCCCAATCTCCGTGCAGCTGCCGTGCCCGCTGCGGGCAGCAAGGAGTCGGCCAGGCATGCATGATCACATGGGTCACTGGGCCGCTCAACCACAGGCACACCCTGCCAACCACAGCCCAGCAGCTTTCACCCACCAATCGACGAGGAGGCGGTCGTCGCCGCACGGCGTAGCACCAAACACGTCGGCCATGCCCAGGTGACAGTATACGCGAATAAACCGGGCATTGGGGTCATCGCTGGGGATCACCACCCGCATGCTGTACTGGGGGAGGCGACTCTGCAAGCCAATCAGCAACTTGTGCCAATCCGCCACTTCCAGCACACTCACGTCAATGTCTGAATCATGCTCAATGAGCTGCATGGGCGGCAGGGGGAGGCAGAACAGGATGGGTATAGCAGGAGGGAGATGGGCATGGATCCAGCAGACAGCACCCACATCGCCGTCACGATAAATCCCAAGTAGAGCACCAAAGTCGAGCCAGTGCTGCTGTACAGCTCCTTCAGCGGCCAGCTCATTCAGAGCCCAGCACAGGTCGAGTAGAAGGCGGCGCAGGAACTTGCGCCGCATGTGATGGAACAGGCGAATGGTTAATTGGATGCTCGCATACACCGCCACAGTGCCTGCATACGCAAAATGTTGGCGGTCTTGGGCTGCAAAGGGTGGAAGGCACTGCAGCGGCCACGCACCCGCGGCGACGGCGAGGGCGGACTCGCGACGCGTGGGCTCCCGCTGGTCCTTCCTCTTCCTTACTCCCTCCTGCTGCTTCTTTCGCTGTTCCTCGTTGCACAACCGGGCCGGAAGGGGTTGAGGAGCAGCTTTACCCGTGACGCGGTGCTGCATTTTTTTCGACAAACAGTGTCGGAGCCTCGTGCAAACGCAAAAATTGCTTCGGGAACTGATGAAGGCTCTGCAGAGCAGCGGATGAGTGATTTTTTTGTACTTCTCCGAGACTGACGAAAACGAGATTTCGCTTGGATCAGCCGTCTGTCGCCTCATCAGCGGCGTTCCCATCGGTTTTGCTGGCAGCCACAGCTCCCGCCGCCGTGTCATTCCCGCGCTCCCCCTTCCCCCACCCACCTTACTGCCTCCGCTGTGCCCGTGCAGCGCTCGTTAGGGTGCGTCCTGCTGCGCCAGTCGGCCACTCTGCTGTGGCGCTGTGTTGTTCTGTCTGCGTCTTGCGACACCTGGCTGCTGCGTGCGCTGGGCATCTTCGCGCTGCCGCCGCCACCGCCTGGCCTCTCTCTATGTAATACAGAGCCTGCCACAAAGCGGGGTTCTGACCAAAGACCCCCGAGATACAGCAGCGAGCCCCACCTGCACGTGGAGCTCACGTGAGCCAAGGAGGGAGGCAGGCACGTGGTGCCAAAAGGCTGTGGTGCTAAAAGGAAAGTGGAGACCACTAAATCACGACAGATGGGGCCTGCCCCTTGTGGTAGGATCAACTCTTATTCAAAAATCAATAAGAGTTGTCAGTCGGTAGGCGAGGGTGTTGGCCCGCAAGGTGACATCGGCCCGCTCGCGACAACTGCCCTGCTCTATAGCTGCCTGACCAATAGAGCGGGGTGACGCAGCACCAGTTACCGTCTCAAATCCACCGCCATGGCCGTCTTGGCCTGCTCAAACACCAGCCAGCTGATGCCGGCGGCGGGGGCCACCTTAGCGAGGTTTGTCAGGGAGCCCTGCAGATGCAACAGGAGGCAGGGGCGCAGCAGTTCAATCGCTGCGACATGCATGCTACATTGGCAGTAGCAGAGCAGCTGCCGTTCACCGGACAGCGGAGGGACGGGCGCGCGCGTGCGGTAGATGGGCTGCTTCCCTGCCCACCTTGTACAGCCCTCGCACACCCTCGTTCTGCACCGTCTTGCGCAGCACGTCCATCATGCCCGAATACTTGATGGGCCGCCCGCCAATCCCCTGCGCCTGTAACCGAGTGCGCGTGAGGGCTAGCGGGTAGGCCGCAAATTGCGCTATGCTGCTGCTGCACATGCCCGCTGCCAGGATCATGTGAGCCGGCGGGTTGGTGCCTTCGTACTGCATGAGCAGAGGGGCAGCAGGGGGTGACGATACCAGCAGTATGTGCAGCGGCCGACGTCAAGGGCACCAAGACAGCCTGGGGGTGAGGCGACGCAGCGCAGCAGCCGGGCTGCATCATTGTGCCGGCAGCAAAATGCCAAAGAGGGTGGCTGAAGCAGGGCGCAGAGGCACCTTGTCTAGCAGCCGCTCCTTGAGCAGCTCGAAGATGGTGATATCCACGCCGGCGTAAGGGAGGATGCCCAGCATGGAGGGCACCATCCCCCGGTAGAAGGCTCGCCACCCCTCCTGCGCCAGCACCTTACGCGCGCAGTCTACGATACCAAGGTACGTATCGGTGGCGCACACGGCCAGTCGTGTTCGCACCTATGGGGCAGCACGAGAGGGGGAATGAGCACCAGGATGCACAGACAGCAGAGCAGGCGGCGGGATGGAACAAGGCAGCAGGCAGTGTTGAGGACCGAGCCCCTCAGCATCCACACCATCAGGGCAGCCTCCCAGCAGGCAGCATTGGCCCACCCAGCAGCGCTGCGCACCAGCTCAAAGGGGTATATCGTGGCCTGGGCGCAGGCGCCTGCCAGAGCACCCGCTGTCATGCGCTGCGCAGGCGTGATTTCGTCGGGGTCTGGTGCCACAACCTGCAGCCGTGGCGATGCTGGCAGGTAAAGCGTTGCCAACGGGGCTCCCCCGCGCCCCAGGCAGCAGCAGCGGCGGCACCAGTACAGGGCAGCAGATCGCTGCCACCAGCACGCACCCGCTTGAGCGCATCATTCAGCGTGAGCTTGATGGCGGTCTCAGGCGCAATCTTGACGACATTGGTTCCATTGCCCTTGAAAAACGCATGGACGGTGCCTGGGCGAGGCAAGAACGGTGCCGTCACACCCAGCAGATGAGGCAGTGATGTTGAGACCACATCCGCCAGGTTGGCCAACCGCAAGACGTCTCCTGGCAGCTGCAGCTCAGATTTCACACAAGAACAGGGGCAGCGACAGTGCGGCAGCTCACCCTCTGCCGACATCTTGCGGATGCCCTCCTGTATCGTCAGCCCTCGCTGGCAGTCCTGTATCTGCAGCAGCATTTTGAGCCGGTCCATGGGCGCCGTGGCTGTCCGGCTCACGGCACCCGCTATTCCTGCAGGCGGCAGCAGGAACGATGGGATTAGCTGTGGCTGGGGATGGCCTAGGGTCTGGAATGAGTGCACGCACACGTCTCGTCCCCAGGCGCCACGAGGGTGCCAGTTGCTGTGCACCCGCAATCACCAACAAGCAGAGGCATACCTCCTGCCAGCAGCAGCTTGAACGGCCGGTATGCATCGTACACCTCTTCCTCCTCTTCCTCGAACTCCTCGTCGCCAACGTCGCCCACATATGGTGGCGTTGCCCCCAAGGCATAGCCCATCTGCCGCGTCCTCTCGTCTGTCTCCTCCCACGCTTGCAACGCTGCTGCTGACTCGGCTGCCGAGGCTGCTACCTGCGGGCTGGTGGGTGGCGGTAGGGCAGGTGGCGGCGGCAGCCCGCCATGTGGCCGGCCGCCAAAGACCCATCGCGGTAGGGTGTATCCAGTGAACAAGGTAGAGGTTTCTCGTCCCGGGGCAGTGAGAGGGTCCGAGAGGGGAGCACCCGCTGCTGTGCAGCCCGCTGTGCAAGCCTCCCGCCGCATGGCTCCTGCGGCCCACGGTGCTCTGCAGCAGCTTGCCACGGTTCCAGGGTAGCTGGCAGGGGCGGGACGGGGCAGCACAGCAGCAAAGGGAGGTTGCAGTGCTGCTGTGGCAGTGGGCCGTGGGCACAGGGTGGACAGTGGGATTCGCAATTTCGGACTGGGCGAAACCGCGACGGAAATCAATTCAGTTTCAAAGCATTGCAGTACGGCGGCGGCGGCGGTATTGCCGTGAGCCATGGGCAAGAGGGGCGGTTCTGTCCTAGCTGGGAGAGGGTAGGACAGCATGCCGACAGGGCCATGCCGACGCCAGCCCCGGGGGCATCCCAGCTTTCCCATCCTACCTACCTTTCCCAGCCGCCGCCGCTGCCAGCCCCCGGGGCCCCATCCCAGCTTTCCCATCCTACCTACCTTTCCCAGCCGCCGCCGCCGCCAGCCCCCGGGGCCCATCCCAGCTTTCCCATCCTACCTACCTTTCCCAGCCGCCGCCCCCCCGGCCCCCATCCCAGCTTTCCCATCCTACCTACCTTTCCCAGCCGCCGCCCCCCCGGCCCCCATCCCAGCTTTCCCATCCTACCTACCTTTCCCAGCCGCCGCCCCCCCGGC
>NW_005435062.1:75396-134151 GCF_000147415.1 Chlorella variabilis
ACGACCCCGGCGGCGGGTAGGAAAGGTAGGCAGGATGGGAAAGATAGGACAGGGCTCCCTGCGGAGCGCCGTTCCCTGAGCTGGGACAGCTAGGAAGCCTGGGAGGTTGCGGTGGGAAGGCTCAGCTAGGATGAGGCCGGACATGGAGGAGGGCGGCCAGCATCCAAGCTAGGCAGCTGGGAACCAAATTTCAAGTCTGGCTAGGACTGTCCCAGCTTTCCCAGCTCGGATTTCACAGCACAAAAACCGTGTCCTAGCTAGGAAGGTAGGAAATCCGACCGCCTCTTGCCCATTCCTGATTGCCGTACGAGTCTCCCTCTCGAATCTGTTTACTGGCCACAGAGCATTGGTATTGTCTAGCCGATGCATGCGACAACATGAAATGAGCCAGGGGGCTCAAGTAAGGTCGTTGATGGCTGGCCAGCGTCAGGATGCATGCCACAAACTGCCTCTCCAGGAAGGCCTGCCGCCACCATTTAAGCTGCGGGTGCCGCGATGGACATTAGATGCCAATCTGTGCAGCCGAACGGGTGGAACGCACACCGTGGTCAAAGGGTGATCGCATGACACCACAGAGTGAACTTGAGGCGAACAGCAGCCTCAAGGCGCCGGCGGCACGCTGCGAACAGCCACACGACTGCAGGGGTCGAAGCCTACGGCCCCACCTTGGCCTGCAGCTTGGGCAGCCACGCCACGAAGACGAGCGTGAGGGCGGCATGGGGCGCGATGCGCACGCAGTACGTGGGGAAGCCGGTGTAGAACTCCAGGGGCCCCTTGTTGCGTAGCGTCTTCAAGGCGCAGTCCATGGAGCTCTGAAGAGGCAGGCGCAAAATTTGTGGCAGTTGACGTACGGTCCATGGAGCCTGGCCTTGGGTGGTCCATGCTGGCACATTGGCGGCGAAGCATGCATAACCCGCGTGCTGCCAGGGGAGCCCCGCAGCGGGTAGAGACGTGCAGAGTTGTGACAGTGACAGAGGTGCAAGGGAGGAAGGAGAGGAGAGAGGGGGTGCCCAGGTGTGCGCAGAGCAGGCCAGCGAAGCATGCATGGGCTGCTGGCATTGATATCCCACCTCCTCTCCTCCTCCCCGCTGCCACGCACCTTGTAGGGAACCTCCCCTGTGATGGGGTCGGGCTTCATCTTCTGCATCTGGGTCTTCACATAGTCAAACGGCAGCGAGCACGCTGCCGCGAAGAAGCCAGCAATGGTGGCGCCGCCCACCACCACGGGGGTGCCGCCGAAGCCCATATCCTCCAGAATCTCCTTGGCCTATATTAGGGCAGGTGACATTGCATGTGGTGGGTTGGCCCATGAGGTTGGCCGGCGCACCAACATGGCATTCGCCCACCCACCCAGTGACCCCACCTGGTCATTGGAGGCAAGCATGCCCATGTTGAGGGCGCATGCGCGCACAACGGTGGGGCCGGCGCCGGTGAACAGGCCACCCATGCCCTCATCCTTGACGATGCGGGTCAGGGCATCAAAGACACCCTTGTAGTTGCGGCGCTGCTCAGCTGGCAGCGTAGTGTCTGCCTGCGAGGGGCAAGATGGACCATCCAGGCAGGGCAAGGCAGGGCGCTGTGCTCGATGCTCGCATCAAGACATCGCATTTGTCTGATACAATGGTGCTGGACAAATGTGCGACGGTCAATCCTAGCTTGCCTGCATGCGGATCAGCGACAGATCTGCTGGCGAGCCGACCAGCGCGCCCAGCCCGCCGGCTGTCAGGCCGCACACCGCCTTCTGCCACAGCGGCAGGGGCTGCAGGCCAGGGAGGCGCCAGAAATGGTTGTACCTTGCTTGCCCTTTCCTGATGAGAACGTCAGGCACAGCAGAAACGTTGCATGCAGGTGGAAGTATGTCAAAGCACACATTGATGCCATGCAACCCACCTTGTTGTCGTTCATCTTCTTGGCTGCCTCGAAGATGTTGTTGTAGATGCCCAGGCGGGCGGTGGTGTATGTGGCCTGGCGCAGCAGGCCGGCAGACAGGCCCTTGTACAGAGAGCCCACGCCCTGGTTCCGAATCATGTTGGCAGCAATGGAGAACTGCAAAGTGCAGACAGCAGGCAGGGTCAACGGCATATGCTGAACAATGAGAAGGCACATGAATGTGGGAGGCATTCCAAGCTGCATGCTCATGCGTTAGGGGAATGCAAATGCATGGGAATGCCAGGCACTCACCGGGCTGCCCTTCTCGCCCAGTTGAATGCGGACTTTCACCATATCAATGGGCTGGATGATGACCGTTGACATCATGCCTGACAGGCCGCCATTGACAAAGGGCCTGGCTGCCGCCCACACGGGGTTGAGCGCCTTGTTCTCGGTCGCCATGCCGCTGTGCTGGGTTGGGCTGCTCCTCGTGCAACTGCAGCGCAGCCTGAAAGGGGCGGATCAATAACTGGAACATCGTGCCTCCCTGGCTTTGTGCTCTGCCGTGGGCCGCATCGGTTTGTGACGCCTTGGTGCAGCGCCGGCAGCGGCGGGCCGGGCCAGCAGCCTCGTCAAGCAGGCCGCATGCCGAGCAATGCGCGCTGATGGGCTGGCAGTAGCTCATGAGACTCGCTCATGCCAGCTGGTAGGCGCCCACAGGCCCGTTGGTGGACTCGATGCCAGAGGCTGCTGGCGCAAGCACCCAGGCGGCTGTGCCATCGCGTCCTCATTGATTGTATTGTTGCGATGGCAAAGCCCTGGGCAAGCCTGGAAGCGTGTTTCGACGCCCGGACGCACCTTTACTACACACGCACTGAACCTTTTCTTGTTCGGGTGCGAGGCGGATGTGGGAGGAGCAGAGACCCAAGTCGCACAGCAACAAGGCAAAGATGCATTCGTTGCCCAGCTTCTGTGCCCAGCTGAGGCCGCATGAGCGCGAAGAAACCTGCCAGCTTGTACACCCAATTTCCTCCTCCTCCTCTCCTCTACAGTCGAGGTGTGCAGTGTGGGGTCTTAGTCCCCGCCGTTCATGCGAGTTGCGCAATGCACAATGCCGTGTGCCTGGGCTGCTCGGCGTCTGCGCGGCATGCAGGAGTCTGATTCTCGCAGGAGTGAAAGTAAGTGTACTCCAACAGGGGTGGGCAACTTTTGCAGCCGCCGCCACTGCCGGGCGCCTTGCCGCACCAGGCGCTCGCCGTCGTTTTATTCTCTGCGCCGGCGGGCAATGGCCAGCCTGGATATCGAGATGGAGTTGTGGATGGGGAGTTACCAGGTCATTTCTAACCCAGGAGGGCAGCAAACCCAACTGCAGCAGCCGCCAGGTGCCAGGTGCCGCCCACCGGCTGCCAGAGAATTGTGCGGCTGAGTGATGAATTGCACAAGGGGCTGTGAACACCCGGAGCCCATTCCGATTTCCTAGCACCCGTCTCTGCCGCTGTTTCCTTGATCTAAAGACCTTAAGGAACACCATTCCAGCGGGAACGGGCGCCTCTGAAAAATCCCATTCCATTCCATTTCGCCATTCCTGCCCACCCCCAGGAATCGGCCGGTGGGCCTCCATTCCGATTTCACGTTCCGGCTTCAGGCGCTTTCGCCGATTGTTTTGGGCCCTGATCACTATCAGAAGCTCCGTTCCGGCGATAAACAGGCCAAAGGGACGCTGTGGGCAGCGACTGCCAACCCCCAACCACCCATTTTCGGCTGGCTCCTTCGCGGCTAACTTCGCTGGAACGGAGCTTCTTTCAGTGCATACAAGCAATCCCGCACCACGGCGAAGACGGTTCCTGACATGCAAATTTGAGCCCCCCATTCCGCTCGGGTGTACACAGCCCCCAAGTGAACTGCTGCTCCAACAACAAGAGCTCAACCAGCAATGACGGCCGAGCCAAGGCAAGCGCCATCTTGGTAGAACACGGCATACTGCCCCGCCGCCAGCCCCTGGTCGTTCCCACCCAGCACCACATGCCCTGCGCCGCCGCCGGGCTCGAGGGACAGCTGGCAGGCATACATGTGCGGGCCGTGCCGCACCTGCATCGATGGAAGGAAGCGAGGAGAGAAAGAAAGACGGCAGCACGATTGAGTGGCGAACAAAATGCAGGACAGCTTGAGCAGTGCACCTTGAAGCCGCATCGTCTATAGGCCGAATGCACTGTAGTCCACAAGGGTGGGTTGACGCACCTTGCAATACAGCAGGCGGGAAGGGTCCGGCCGTGCCACACCGCACCAGCTGAAGGAGTGGCAGGAGAAGCTGTTGCGCAGCTTGTCACTCTCATGGTACTGGCGGGAGACGTAGACCACGTTTGTGTCAGGGTGTTTGCGCGTCACATACCTGCCTCGCATTGGGGAAGGAGCACGGCAGTCGCCGGTCTAGGTCCAGAAGCAGCAGGAAAGCATCGCGGGGAGCAGGCGGCCAGCCCAGCGCTAAATGCAGGAGGTGCTCGATGGCTGCAAGCAACATGCCAGGGCGATTTTTGTGTACTCACCAGGGCCCCCCCGACAGTGCAATACCCTTGCGCTGGCCCACGGTGTGGAACCAGAAGCCGTGGTGGAAGCCCACCACCTCGTTGCTCTCCTCCTCCACAATCGGCCCCGGCCACTCCCCAAGGTGCTTCCTGCGGAGCAGCGTCCGGTGATGGTGCACAAATACAGTTGGTACCAGGGGTCCTGTCGTACCAACAAACGCTAACACTCTGAGGCCTTGTCTGGGTGGAGGCAACGGTGAACATCGACGGAAACATAGTTGCAACTCTCTCTGTAAGGGTCACCTAATGAACTCGTTGAACTTGACTTTGCCCAGGAAGCAGATGCCCTGGCTGTCCTTGCGCGCCTTATTGGGCAAGTCTGCCGCTGCTGCCAAGGCACGGACCTGCAGGAGCAAAGAAATCCGTATTCATTGCTGCAGGCCGCGCCGAGCAGCAAGCGTGCAGGCCATGTTGTGCAGCTCTCCAAGCCTGCAGAAGCAGACTGCTTCCAACGCTGCTCCCTCTTGCCTGTGGCTTGGTGAGGTGGCCGAGGGGGAACAGCGCGCGAGCTAGTTGGTGCTGGCTCAGGTGTGCCAAGAAATAAGTCTGATCCTTGATGGCATCAGGTGTCAGTGCCAGCCGTGCCGCTGCAGCCGTTCCAGGTCGCTCCAGCCGGGCATAGTGCCCGGAGGCGATGCGGTCGAAGGTGCCAATGGCCTGCGCACTTAAATGCTCGTAAAATGCACCAAACTTGACCCTGTGTAACCGCGGGGACGTTGCTGATCAGTTCCTGTGAATTGGCCGCCGTGTGGGCAAATGTACAGTGCCATCGTGCATCTGAATCAACCAACTGCCTATCAGCCACGAACACCGGCAAGGGGGCACAGGCGGCAGCAGTCGCATCAGCCTCAGTGCAGCGCCCCTGCAGCAGAGCGGCACCTGGAGTTGCACAGCACGTCTGGGTTGGGGGTGCGGCCATGCCGAATCTCGGTTATACAGTGTGCCACCACACGGTCCCAATACTGCTCTGTGAGCGGCACGACCTGCAGCTCCACCTGCAGGCCAGGGCAATGGAAGGCCAGGCGAGGGGCCCACGAGTTCAATGCTTGGGTGCTTGAGTGACATGCTGGAGCTGGCTTGTCCAGTGCAGGCGGCGGCGCCCTCACCCCCAGCCGCTCGCAGACCGCCCTGCAGTACTCCAAGTCCTCCTCCCATGGGCAGGCGCCCCAGAAGTTGCGAAAGTCCTCCTGAAACCAGATCTGCAGCAGTGAAGATGAATGGACGTGGGATGGGATGGGCGCACGTGCTGCCCCGGCAGCAGTGGAGAGCAAGCAAGCGCTGCACCTTCTCCCCTGCTAGCGTCGCCAGACCTGCAGGTAGAAGGCAGTAACGCGGTGGCCCGCCGCCACCAGCAAGTGTAGCGCCAAGCTGCTATCGACGCCGCCACTGAGTAGCAAGGCCACCGTCAGAGGGGCCGCGCCCGGCTCACACCTGCAGTGTCAAGGGCAATTTATTGAGGCCACAGCGCTTTTCGCCAGGCCACTTGACAGCGTGTTGTCTCGATGCTACAACGTGTTGTCTCGATGCTACAACGCTCTGACGCGGCGACGACGGCAGCGACGTGGCGGCAGCGACCACGCCGGCGCTTGGCGGCGCGCACCCCAGCAGCAGCTCCGGGTGACGGTGCCACTCCTCAAAGGCCGGCAGCTGCTGGACGTCGATCGTCGCCGGAGAAACAACCAGCTGCGGCAGAAGCTGAGCGGCATGCAGCACCCCGAAACCGGTTCCGCTGGCGCGTGGCGCTGCATTCGGTCGTTGCCAGGTGCTGCTGGGACGGCCCCACGGCGCAAAGGACGGTTGGAAGGCCCTCAGGCTGACCAGCTGGGCCCTGACGCCCGCACGCAGTGCACCGAGCCTGCCGGCCTGCATAGCTACAGCGTGTTCTCTTCTGCAAGCAGCTAAAAGAGATTTCAGCTGAGCTGGCCTCCCATGCCCATCTTCCCATGCTCATTGCTCCCCAGCCCTCTCGCAACCACATTCTCCGTGGAATCACCATGGCATCGTGTGCCACGCTCAGCGCCGCTGGTGTGGCCCGAGCCAGCAGTCCCCGTTTCGGGCAAGCCAGGCCCGTGCTCCTGCTGCGGCGTGTGCCAGCGGCCCTGCCAGGTGAGGTGCGTCGCTGGAAGAATGGCGGACCGCTTGCACAAAGCGGTGACGCGCGTCCTCCGCTCTTTGCTGCAGCGGCAGCTGGGCCACCACGGCGGCGCCACAGCCTCCTGTGCGTCTGCGCGGATGCGGCGGCAACACCAGCAGCCACCACGGACTTCTCTTCAACACAACGCAAGGATAGCAGGTGCGGCTCAAGTGTGGGGATCATGCCAACAGGTCAGCAGGATTGTTGGCCGGCGATATTGGCCAGCATCTTTGTGCCGCCTGTCTCTTTCAATCTGTCCATGTAGACCTGTCAGTCTGATGTGGGTGGCTGGGGGCCTGGCGGCAGTAGCGGCGGCAGGTGGATGGGCAATCATCAGCGGCACGGCTGCCTCTCTGCTGGCAGCATTGAAGCACTACCTGGCAAGCAGCATGCTGGCCAAGTCAGGTTTCTTTGCAGCATTCAGGTGGGGACTCGGGGCCACTTTGTTGCGGTGTTGCCAGCCGCTGGAACCCGAGGGAAAGGTTGATTGAGTGCTCCTGCCTGCATGTGCACCTGCCTCCGTCCCCCATCTGGCGCCTGCAGCCTCATTTTTTTTAGTGAGCTTGGGGACAAGACATTCTTCATTGCCGCGCTGCTGGCGATGCGGTGCGGCAAGTGGGTCAGCTTTGTCGGCTCCACAGGGGCGCTGGCGGCCATGACAGTGAGTGGGGTTGCCAGGCAGAGGTGCCTGCCTCAGATCGGGCCAGTTGTTTGATCTGCAGCGGCACAACCCCTGTTGGGGCATTCAGCTCATGCCACTCTCCTGTCGCTTGCGGCAGTGCATCACCTGCTTGCCCTGAACGTTGCCTGACCTGCTGCAGGTGATTTCCGTGGGTATCGGGTTTGCCGTCAAGCGCGTGCCCACGGTTTTGGAGAGCAGCGAGGTGCTGGGACAGTGGGTGGGCGCTGCGCTGCTGGTCTACTTTGGGCTGCGCACGCTGAAGGACGCTTGGGAGAAGACCGAGGAGGCGGCAGATGATGAGCTGGCAGATGCCGAGGAGGAAGGTGCACCTGCCAGTGCAAGTGCCCAGTGGTGACTGGCTCTGCTGCAGCGAATGCGGCTGGGGCTGTATTTGTGGGGTTGTGAGCCACTCCTGCCCTGCTGGGCGTTGCCTTATGATTGCGAACTCGCCTGTCCCTGGCCCCGCCCCCGCAGTCAAGTCTGCGGAGAAGGGTGGCAAGATTCACGGACGGCAGGCACCCATGAAGGCGCTGCTGGAGGTGGCCTCGCTGATATTTGTTGCAGAGTGGGGAGACCGCTCCATGCTGGCCACCATTGCGCTGGGCGCGGTGCAGAGCCCCCTGGGCGTCGCAGGCGGTGCAATTGTTGGGCACGCGGTGGCCACTCTCATCGCTGTGATCGGCGGTGCTGTGCTGAGCAAGCACATCAGCGAGAGGACAGTGGCCTTCCTGTCGGGGGTGCTGTTCCTCGTCTTTGCCGGTGCATCCATCATGGGGGTTGCATGATTGTTTGGATCTGACACTCGACCTTCTGCTCTTTCTGCATGCGTTGATACGAGCCCATGCAAGCCGGCTGTACAGATTTACAGATTCTGCCACATGTCCAACCGCAACTCAGCCCAGCGTTTCGTTCATGTGTTCTACTCTGCCATTGGAAACTTGAAATGCGCGCAGGCGCCGCAACAGGTGCGATAGCTGCTCGGCAGCTTGGCCGTCCACCTCTCAATTTCACCGCGCTGGGCAGGCATGCCGCGCTTGGCAGCAGCCTGCCCTTACGACAGCAGCACCGTGTTTCGCAGCGTCCGGTCAGTCGGAGAAGCAGCCTGCAGTGCACCGCCTGGGCGGCGCTAGCAGCCGCCTCCTTTGACGGCGCGGGCAGCAGCGGCGTTAGCGTTGGCGTCGAGGCGGCACCGCCGCCGCGGTCACAACAGCATGGCTTCGCCGCCTTTTTGGCGGGCATCCGGGCGGTCTTGTTCTACTCCACGACCTTGATCTTCGCCGCTCCCCTGTTTTGTGTCATGCTGGCGGTGTACCCGTTTGTGCTCCAATTTGACAAGTACAGGTGCGAAGCCCCTGTGTTGTCCCGGGGGAGGGTCATGCGTCGCCAAAAGGGGCCGTTGAGGCGCTGTTGATGTTCCTGGAGCAGCAGCGTCGCAGCCATGCGTCGCAGCTTGCGCAAGCATGGATGCTGCCTGCTCCACCCCCACCCCACTCCACCCAGCCCCCGCATTCCAGGCGTCAATCCGGTTGCAGGGCGCAGCTGCTTGCCCCAGTGCTGCACAGCCTCCGCCCTCTGCTTCCTTGCAGGCGGCGGGCGGAGCATGCCATCAATACGGTGTGGGCTAAGCTTACGACCATGCTGTACTACCCGGTGCAAATCGAGGGGCTAGAGAACCTGCCACCCATCAATCAGCCCGCGGTGTACGTTTCCAACCATCAGAGCTTCCTGGTGCGTTGCTTCATGATCTCGCGGGGCGGTACCATGACTCGACAATCACTGGGGTTCCCAGGTAGCACCACCCGTGTCTGCCTGCAGGACATTTACACGCTCTTCCACCTGCACCGCGACTTCAAATTTATCTCCAAAACCTCCAACTTCCTCATCCCCATCATCGGATGGAGCATGTTCCTTACGGGTGAGCACATAGCTGGTGCCAGACAGACGCCCACTGGGCTGGCATCACTCAAGTTGATGGCGCGGCTGCTGTCTGCCTCCCTCAAGCACCCAGAGCTGGCCTATGCCTCCATGATTCAACCTCGCTGCCTGCTATGCTGTAGGGCATGTGATGATCAACCGCGTGGACCGCCGCAGCCAGTTGGAGTGCCTGAAGCAGTGCGGCGAGCTGCTGAAGCAGGGCGCCTCGGTGCTGTTCTTCCCCGAAGGCACACGCAGCAAGGACGGCCGATTGCATGCCTTCAAGAAGGGGGCCTTCTCTGTGGCTGCCAAGGCCAAGGTGTGAGCGTGTGCCAAGCCAGCTGTGTCGCAGGCAGCAGCCCCATTCGGCCTGGCCCTAGTGTGGTGCAACACTGCTTGGGTGCCCGCTTCCTTGTGCACAGGTGCCCGTGGTGCCCATCACGCTGATCGGCACTGGAGACTTGATGCCCAATGCGCGCGAGTACCTGCTGTTCCCGGGCAAAGTCAGGGTGTGAATGCAGCTGGGGCAGGAGCTTGCGCAGCATCGTGGGGGCATCAAGCCTGGCTGTGATGGACCACTCGTTTTGCCAGCCGACAAGCCGCCTCCTCCCGCGCTCCCACACCTTCCCTCCCGCCTGGACATGCAAACCCCAGCGTGCATTGGCCCTCCTTCATTGCTCATGCAGGTGGTGATCCACCCAGCCGTGGCGCCCAAGGATGCTGACAGCATGGCCGCTGAGTCGTATGCAGCCATTGCCAGCTCGCTGCCGCCAGAGCTTGTAGCACCGCTGTACGAGGAGTGAAAGAGCAAGCTTGACCGGTACTGCTTTTGAAATGCAAACATGAGTGGGTGGCTGATGCTTAATTCGGCAAGCACTATTGTACACCCAACACCTTGTCTGGCTAAAACAAGCAAAGAATTCTAATTGGGCCGAGTGCACAGCCCCCATTTCAGTGCTGCGGGTCTCCCCTGGTGCTTGTTTTGTTTTGCCGGTCCAGGTGCACCTGGCATGCCTCGGTTGTGCTTCCACTTTGTTGGCTGCTCCTTGTGTATCACAGCTTGAGGCTTTTGGCAACCTGAATGAGTCCCAGGAAGGCACAGAATGCTCCCTTTTTGGTGCACAACTACTCCCTTGGCAGGTCTGCTGAAAGTGGAAGTGCCATGGAATGGCCGAGTAGATGGCCAAAGCACTGCAGCAGCCCACCTGAGTTGATTTGCCGCCCGTTATGCGTCCTAGTGCGGGCCAGTGGGAAGGTAGCTGCACAGCATCCAACAGCGGGGCGGCCTGCCCAGGTCCCCCCCCCGCCCCAGAAATCCCCCCAATAGGCACTGCCAGGCGCTGCATCCTCTCTCGTACGCCTGGTCCTGGGCCCGTGCCAGCCAGCTCTGCCACCAAACTTATATCGTCGAAGTTCATGTTGCCGCCGCTGGTCACCGCCACCACCGTCTGGTGGCAAAGGCCATAGTGCCGCAAAAAGGCCTTGGCGCCCGCCACTGCCACAGCGCCTGCAGGCTCCAGGATGGATCGAGTCTCGTCGAACACGTCCTGCAGGCAAGAGGGCGAGGGAGGAGGCCAGGGGCAGAAGGCACCTCAATTGCAGGAGGCAGGCAACGCAGAGGTGAATGCCTCATTCCCCCAACCGACGTCATATCCCGCCCAGCCTGGCTGCACCGCCTCCCTTGCCGCGCCAGCCCACATACCCTGATGGCGGCTGATGTGGCGGCGTTGTCGACCAGCACGACGCCGTCTAACAGCTCGAGACATAGCCGAAAGGTCTCTGCACCCACATGCTTGAGCGCCACACCATCTGTGGTCGCATGGGGCGAGGGAACAGCGCCTGTCAGTGGTCCCAGGGGAGGCAGTGCCCCTGTTCACATGCAGTCAGGGCAGGCTCACCTGCAAAAGCGTCGACGTGGGTCAGTGCCACACGCTCTCCCCGGGCCAGTGATTGCGCCATGGCATTTGAGCCAGTGGGCTCCACACCGATGACTGCAATGTGCGGCCTGAGAGCCTTGACGTAAGCTGCAATACCTGCCGCCAAGCCGCCACCACCTGCGGCGAGTTGAGGTGTCCAGAGGATGTGCAATGGCAGAGCCTTGTCAGCCCACCCACCAACTGCAATAATGATGTACTCTGCAATTCAAATGGCCACCTCACCCACAGCCACAAAGATGGCATCTAGTTTGTCCATGTTGGTCTGCCTGCGGGACAACAGGTGCAGCCCGTGAACATGTGAGACAGTTTGTGTTTTCAGGTCAAGGCATGATGTCAGCGTCTCACCGCAGTATTTCATAGCCTATTGTGCCGTGGCCGGCGATCGTGGCCGGATCTTCATACGGGGCAATCAGTGTTTGCCCTGTTGTTGCTGCAAGAGCCTGCACCAACCCGCCAGGATTGTGGTGAACATCCTACTGACATGCTAGAGTTTGGGCAACGGGTCGAGGGCATGCGGGCCAACTCAGCTCGCGCACCTGTGCGTGCTCCTGTGCCTCCTGAAAGCTCTCCCCCACCAGCTCCACCATGCCGCCCAGGGCCTGCACTGCCCGCACCTTGACATAGGGAGCCATCTCTGGCATGCACACAAGAGCTTGGCAGCCCTGCAGCACATCGGGAAGGGAAGCAGATGCTGGCAGTCATCGTCTCTTTCCCTTGTTTGTCAACGTCTCTTTCCCTTGTTCGTCACTGCATCGTCCTGCTCTTCATCCATTCATCTCTCCATCATGACCCACCAGATGCCTTGCTGCCAAGGCGATACCTTGGGCGTGGTTGCCGGCAGACGCGGTGACAACACCATGCTCCAGCTGCGAGCGATAGGGCAAGAGGCAAATTGAACGCCAAGGTGCCGGCCGTGGTTGGCCAGCTCAACCAGCAGCTGTAGTGGCCAGCCTCAGCAGCTGTGCCTGGCGCGCCTGCTCCGGCGTCAGACGTGCCATCCTGTTATAGGCGCCGCGCAGCTGGAAGGACTTGATGGGCTGCAAGTCTTCTCTCTTTAGCAGGATGGTGCTGCCCAGCTTCTCACTGCACCCCCCCAGGCCCACAGAGAGCGGCATGCAATTGATTTACAGGCAAGTGCATTGTGCCCACCAACAGCAGGCCACTACAACACACAATGTTGTGGCGGGGCAGAAAGGCCGCCCCCCACCTCAGCCTAACCGCCTTGGTCAGTGGCGTGGTCACCGCCACATCATAAACCTTGGCAGTCAGGACCTCGCGCAGGTAGTTGTCGGGGTGGCGGCGCCACTGTGCGGTGGAGCAGCTGTCATCGCACACCTGCTTGCGAGGAAAGGGGCAGGCATCTCACTCATTCACACGGTTGCACATTGGACAGAACTTAATGTGCCGTGCCTGACCCACCGAACACTGGCGCATGGTGCAGCTGGAGCAGCAGAACACGTCTGCGGGGGCCAGCGCCCTGGTGCGGTTCACGTAGCCAAGCTCCCCGGGCCGCAACTGGTAGTCTTCAGGGCTGGCTGTCAGGGAGGGCGCCTTGGGGAGGGCGGCTGCTGGGCAGGCAGTGGCGGCGGCCGCGCGCCTGCCGGCCGCCGTTGAGGCCAACGTTGGGGCCAACGTTGGCGCGTCGAGATCATTTGATGTCGCGTGCAAGGCGACTGCGCTGCGCTGCCGCTTCACGCGGTGGCAGTTGGGGCGGGCTAGGAGAACCCAAGGCGAGCGGGCGGCAGCGGCAAGAGTCATCGTGATCGGTCAGATCGGTCAGCAAGGCCGAGACCGTGACGGATCAGGCAGTCGTAACAGGCAAGGCCAACCTAGATGTCTGGTGGTGAAAAGGCTCAAGGCCGAGCTGGCACTACGCCGAAACCGTTGACCAGCACTCTAACCAGCAGCACGAAGCTTGCAGGATTCGAGGACCGCTGGCATCAGCAGCGCCGTGCGGCAACGACAATTGCCGTCGCCGCCGTCGCCCGCCCACCGTCTGCCGCCCCGAAAGGAGGCATGGCCAGGCCGGGCTCCGAGTGCGTGCGGGTCTGCGTCCGGTGCCGGCCCCAGAATTCGCGCGAGACGGGCCAAGGTGTGGCGGTGGCGGTGGACGAGAGCGCCGGCCAGGTGGCGCTGGCTTGTGTCCGCAGCACCGAGCCACCCCGCGCCTTCACATTTGACGCCGTGTTTGGACCGGAGGCTAGCCAACAAGATGTGTATAATGCCACCGCCCGCGACCTGGTGAACAGCGTGCTAGCCGGCTTTAATGCCACCGTGTTTGCCTATGGCCAGACCGGCACCGGCAAGACGCACACCATGGAGGGCCGCAAGACCTCCGGTGCCGGCCGCGCTCCCTGCAGAGGCGGGCATCATCCCGCGCACCTTTCAGCAGATTTTCAACACCATCGGCGCCAGCCAGGCGCAGACCACCTTTTTGGTGCGAGCCAGCATGTATGAGATTTACAACGAGGAGGTCAGGGACCTGCTGTCGAAGGTTAGTGGGTGTGGGGATCAATGGTTATAGTTGTTTGCCGCATGATTTGCCACCATCGACGCTTCCCATCCCCATCCATGCGTCTTTGTCTGTCACCACCCGTGCTGGTGCACTCAGAATCCCAAAAACCGGCTGGAGGTGCACGAGGCGCGAGATGGCGGGGTGTACGTCAGGGGGCTCAGCACCTTTGTAGTGCAGAGCCAGGCGGAGATTGGAGCAGTGCTGGAGGTGGGTGGACGGGGCTGTGGCTGTGTGGGCGATCTTGCGGCATCTTGTAGCGCGATCAAAACAAGTTGCCAGCACCTTCCCCCTTTTGCAGTGTGCATGTGCTTCCAGTGTGCATGTGCCTACCAGCCTTGCTGCTCTCCTGTGCAGGTGGGCACGCGCAATCGCACGGTGGGTGCCACACTCATGAATCAAGACTCCTCACGCTCCCACTCTGTGTTCACAATCACCGTGGAGGCAGCAGACGCTGCAGTAGGGGAGGCAGTAGGCGGGGACGCTCAGCAGAAGGAGCCGCGTGTGGCCGGTGGCAAGGCTGGCAGCTTCCGGGTAGGTAAGCTGAACCTGGTAGATCTGGCGGGCAGCGAGCGGCAGTCCAAGACGGCAGCAGTGGGGGAGCGCCTGAAGGAGGCTACCAAGATCAACCTCAGCCTGTCGGCGCTGGGCAACGTCATCTCTGCCCTGGTGGGTGGTGCACTGGATCAAGATGTGGCTTGCGCAAAGGGCCGATGATTGCAGTCGCTGCCACATGCATCCCACCGAGGCTGCACGAAGTTGCTGACGAATGTTGTCAGCCGCAAGCCTGTGCACTTGCCAGTCACCGCCGCGCAGGTGGACGGCAAGAGCGGACACATTCCGTACCGCGACTCCAAACTAACGCGCCTGCTGCAAGACTCGCTAGGAGGCAACACCCGCACCGTCATGATTGCCAGCGTGGGACCTGCCGCCTGTAACCATGAGGAGACGCTGAGCACGCTGCGATATGCCAATCGTGCCAAGAACATCCAGAACAAGCCAAGGATCAACGAGGACCCCAAGGCTCGTTGCGCTGTAGACATTGTGCAGCTTGCCCAAGCTTTCTTGTGCATTGTGAATTCATTTGCCGACTCATCGCACCCATGGCATGCAGGATGCCATGCTACGCGAGTTCCAGGAAGAGATAGCAAAGCTGAAAGAACAGCTGGCATCAGCTGCAACAGGCAGCAGCTCTGATGGCAGCGCGGATGCTGCCATCCCCTCTGCTGATGCGCACACCCGCTTGCAATCTGCCATAGCAGACACGTGGATAGATCCTGAAGAGCTGGAGCGCATGCGGCAGCACCTGGAAACTGAGCTGCGCACTGAATACAGCAACAGCGGCATGGAATTGGATGATGAAGCTCTGGCGCAGGTGAGCCATGCATCTGTATCTGATGCCGGCCCAGATACAGGAAGCCAGCGCACAGCGATCGGCTGGGCAGCCCCTCTAGCAAATTTGGTTCCCCAAACATCTTCTGCTCCATGCCAACGCAGATGAAGCAGGAGGTGGAAATGCAGCTTGTTGAGCAGGTGAAGCAGGCGCAAGCAGAGCAACAACGAGCGGACACTGAGGCCGCGCGCCTGGCGAAGCAGCTGGAGCAGCAGGCAGCCCAGGTACAGCACGAAGCAGAGCGCATGGACCAGGAGCATGCGCACAAGTGAGAAGTAATTGTACCATGCTGCCATTTCGTTGCTTGCTGATGCTCAACAGCACTGTGGAGGGGAGAGGGTTTCATCTACGACTTGATCCACCAACATACACCACCTCAGGATCTCATTGCCTTTCTGCAGTGCCGAGCTGGCCGCCAAGCTGCGCATGTTGGAAAGCAAGCTGCTGCATGGCGAGCAGCGTGGTGGGCTGGATAGCCTGGCAAATCAGACGGCAGCGCAGTTGAACCAGCAAGAAGACGAGCTGAAGAAGGAGCGCACAGCAGCGGTTCAGGCATCACGACACATCGCTGTGCTTGAGGCGAGCGCCCACACAGCGCAGGCGCAATATAGCTCGTTGCAGGTTGGTGGCGAAATTTACATGTGCGAGCGGCATGGCACCGGCAGCTGTGACTGAGCCCCTTTCATCCCTGATTGTTTTCTCTATTGCTGCTGTGCCTGGGGTGGGCAGGAGGAAGCCAATGCGCTCACTTCCCAGCTGGACTCAGCAGCGGGCGATTATGAGGCAGCTAGAGCCGAGCAGGGCGATGTGTATGCTCAATGGGAGCTGGACAGGGAGGACCTAGTCGAGGAGATCAGGTGTGACAGCATAACTAAATTGGGGGCTCGTGGGCACATTGGGCTGGACGGATGCAAGCAAAGATTCTATCACTTGGTTATAAGCATTGCTGAGTGTCACGCTGCGTAGGAGCTTGCACTACAGCCTGGCCCTGAAAAATTTGGTGATAGATGCCTTCATACCTCAAGAGGAGGTGTCCAAGGTGTGAAGGGGGCTGCCATCCTGAACGCGAGGCATGCATGCCACAAACTGCGCTCAAGGCACTTGATCTTTGATGGGGCCGGGTTCATTGCTTCCTGCAGCTGCTGCGGTGTGCCACTTACAACTCCTCCGAGGGCAGCTGGAGCCTGGGCCACAAGGGCGCCGGAAGGGCAAAATCGGCGGCACTGCCCAAGCGGCCAGCGTCGGCTGCCCTTCGCGCGGATGGGGCCACACAGCCCAAGGTGCTGCTGCTGGAGCTTCAACTGGACGTCCCTGAGAGAAAATTGCTCGACTTCGCCAGCCTGCAGCAATGTGCCGCACTGTAATAATAGCACCAGCGCTCCGCCCGCTGCGCTGGCACCCCTAGTATGGCTATCAAGCAGCTCATGACAAATCTGCACGCTTGGCTACAACTGCAAATTCAGGAATGTAAGAAAGAAACTCGCCTCCCAACAACAACTCCGGTATCAGATGGATTCCGGCTAAATGTTGGGGAAAGTCAGCAGGCGGCGCTGCGTGCTGCGGCGCCGCCTGTCGGCGCATCTCTCAAACCCACTATCTGTGTCGTTCTTCTTCTTTTCTTCTCATTATGATGCCCCGAGCATGGTTGAGCATTCTTGGTGTAGTGTGCCTGGTGCCCAGTGCTTGCGTGGTGGGCACGGCCATCGCCGATGAGCGCACCCGCTACTGCATTCTCACCTCTGCCGCCGTCAGCGTGGTGGGGTTTGCGCTCACGCTGCGATTGATTCCGCTGACCAAGGCATACACGCTCAAGGCAGGGCTCTTTGGGCTGGACATTAACAAAAAGGGCAGTCGGGAGGGCGAGAAGAAGGTGCCAGAGTCGCTGGGGCTGGCCTCTGGCGTCGTCTTCCTGGTGCGCCGCCTGGCTGCCGCCCGCCCCTTGCATGTTCTGCCGTAGAAAGGGTTGGGTACCTGGCGTCCCTTGTATCCTGCTATTCTTCACAGAACAGTCTGTTGTCCGCATGACCTCCAGTTTCAGATTATGAGCATCTGCCCACCATCTGTGCGCAGGTTTGCATAGTGCTGTTCCAGCAGCTCCATTACTACGACACACCTTCTCTGGTGCGATCTCTACGGGCTGGCAACTGGAAGGAGGTGTTGAGCGGCAGCAGAAAGATCGAGCCTGTCGGCGACGCATGGTGCGCCTCGCCGCTCAGCGCTGACATGCCCAGCTCTGTTGGGCATGCCCTCACGAGGGGCTGCCGATGTTGGCCTACTCAAGGCGGCCGCATACACACAGTAGAGTGGCAAATTCCCCCCTGGGGGTGTTTTGTCATTCACCACCATTTCGGTTCTAGGCTCCGCATCTGCACAAAAATTGAGCTGACATTGCCCAGAGCTTCCCTCTGCAGGCTAGTTGATTACAATGCAGCCTTGGCCACCATCTGCTTCATGCTGTTCCTCGGCTTTGCCGATGATGTGCTCGACATACCCTGGCGGGTCAAGCTCATCCTGCCCTGCCTGGCCTCACTGCCGCTGCTCATCGCTTACAGTGGCGGCACAGGTGAGCCACGGCACAACTTGGCACCTTGCCATGAGTTGTATGCATCTCCACCGACGTGTCCCTGGCCTGGCTTGCAGGCGTGGTGGTGCCAAAGCTGATGCGTGGTGGACCTCTGGAACTGCCTGCATACCTGGAGCTGGGCGTGCTGTACAAGGTGACTCGGTGCTGCCTTGGTCATGGCGGTTGCGTATCAACCATTCCTTGGGTCGTCACAATGCCGCTAATGCTCGGTCCCCCTGTTGTCAGGCGTACATGGTGATGCTGGTCATCTTTTGCACCAACTCAATTAACATTCTGGCGGGCGTGAATGGGTTGGAGGCGGGGCAGACGTTTGTCATCGCCTGCGCGGGTGCGCGAAGCAACTGTAGGGCAGGCGCCTCGTGGTTGGAGGGGTGGTGTGAGGCCAAGAATGGGTTGGTGCCTAAAAAATGATGTTGCTGTAGGAACGCTCAATATCAGCTGAAACTCCAGAGCTGCTGCTGCAGTGCTGTTCCACAACTTGCTGACCCTGAGCGGCCCTGTGGGTGCCGTGCCTCTGCTACGTGACGGCCACCTGTTTTCTGCATATTTGATGATGCCGCTGGCTGCCACCACTCTGGCCTTGCTGGCATTCAACTGGTATCCCGCTCAGGTGCGCATGGTCGGGGTCAAGTGTTTGGCAGCACAAGAGTCAGGCTTTTGCCCCTGCTCCAGATCTCGGCAATGCGTTCATTCGCAGTGCAGGTGTTTGTTGGTGATACATTCACCTATTTTGCGGGCATGGCACTCGCCGTGGCAGGCATCCTGGGCCACTTTTCTGAGACGCTGCTCATGTTTTTCATCCCGCAAATCATCAACTTTGTTTACAGCCTCCCTCAGCTCTTCAAGATTGTGCCTTGCCCCCGGCACAGGCTGCCCAGGTGGGCTTTCATGGCATAGATGTGTTAGATACGGTCCATGTGGTTGCATCTTGGTGCATGTTGGCGCGGCGCAAAAGGCCCTCACTTGCTGGCTGCTTGCAGGTTCGATCCTGCGACGGGGCTTCTTCATGCCACCCCCAACATGAATGTCGTCAACTTAGTGTTGCGCCTGCTGGGACCCTGCACAGAGTTATGGCTATGCATTCGCATATTGCTCTGGCAGATGGCGTGCTGCCTGACCGCTTTTGCAGCGCGGCATGCGCTAGCAGGATGGTACAAGTGATGTAATTTCTTGTTAGCACAGCTTATTGTAATCTCCATGTACTTTAAGTATGCTTGTGGGCTTGATCCCATTTGGCGTTGGGTTACGGCATCAAGTAAGTGGCGCTGCTGTTGCAGGAAGGCCAAATGGCCGGGTCCGCTCGCCTGCCATCGCTAGCTGTGCCCCCGCTGCCAGGCTTCGCCACAGCGGGTGCTGTTTGACCTGCTGCGCCGTGCCATGCTCAAGGACCATGCGAGAGATGATGCCCTTGCCATCGTCAACTCCGGCAGCTACAAGCAAAGGGAACAGGCAACGCCTAGCCATTTTGAAATTGTTTGCAGTGATGTCTCGTGGCTGTTGTTGGGTAACTGTGATTTCAAGCCACGCTTGCCTGCAGTTGCGCAGTACCACCAATCGGACCACGGCAGAATGTCGGTTTTCACATGATATGGCCCACCAGTGCCAAAGTTTACCTAGAGGTGCACATGCCAGGAGAGTCCCAGAGGCGCTGAATTGAGTTATCACCTGCCATTTGGACCGTTCTCCCATTGGCTTGGGAAGGGTGGCGAGGGAGCACTGCATTGCTCACCTCCTGCAGCGGGAACTTGGTGATGTAGCTGGACGAGGCACACTTCTGAAGGGCTGCCTTCATTGTGTAGTCAGCCGCAATCTTGAGCTTGCTCATGTGGACCATGTTGTGGAAGCCTGCTATGCTGTTTAGCGCAGACCGCTGCATCACATGCAGGCAGGTTGTATTGCTGTAGCTGGGTCACCCATACAATGGTGATGCACAAGCAGCAATGTCCTGCTCACCGAGTCTGCTCGGTAAGCAGCAACGCCGTCATGGATGAGCCGCGCATTGGAAGCCAGAGCCGCCATGAACATGTCCTCCTTAGTGGAGTATTGCACTGAATCCTGTCCTGTATCAGTGAATACATGTCCATCCCTGCTTTGCTCACAGCACAATGCATGGACAGCATGGACAAAGCAGTTGCACCTGTCCCTTAACGGCCAGAGACTGCTCACCCTTGGTGCCGCCTTCCAAGAACACAATTTCAATCGCGTTGCCCAGGAAATGGCTGGCCAGATTGGTGTCCTTCAGATTCAGCCCATGCAGGATGTCTGCAGAGCATAGCATCAGGCAGCCTGGCATGTGCAGTGCAGGCTTCCCCATCCTTGACCATCAACCTACCTGCGGTGACAGTAAACATCTGTGGCTTGGTGGGAACCAGCGGGCGGCCGCGTAAGTCATTCATCATCGTGAAAAGCATGGCTTGGACAGCATCGGCGGTGCTCACTTGGTAGCCGCCGCCGGCGGCTGCAACAGTGGTTGTAAAGCTTGCGGCCCATGCTGTTGGCTACCACCCTTCCATTCCCATCATCCAACCACCCCAACATTACAGCACAAGCCCAACCTATTGTGGCGGCCTTCACTCGGGCGACTACTTGCTGTGGCAGATACAAGGTGTGCACATCCCAGCGGCTGGTGAGCGAGCGATGCATTTGCAGAGGTGTGGACAGCCGCTGCTTCAAAGTCATGTGGATGTTTGGCTCCCAGGATACAGGCTTTGGCTCCCAACCCTGACCCACACTGCAGATCAGCAAGAGGGTGCATGCACACGAGAGAGCATGCGATCAACATGGGCAGTGTGGTATGCACAACACGCCTGCACAGGTCGACCTGGCAATGCATTTAGTTGGCTCACTCTTCTGCCAGCGCCCTCTTCAGATGGTCGGGGGAATGGAACAGCGTGCTGTCTGCCCGAAGAGGTTTGCCACTCACAGGTTGCCCAGTTGCCAGCGCCCTGACAATGCATCGTTGCAATTAACTTGAGCATCTGTCGTGGCTTCTTCTATGCCCTGGGCAGGTAGTGATGCAAAATCAGGGGCGATATCCTCGTTACCTGTAGTGATCTGATAGGCGTGCGGCCAGCTTGATGCCGCGGCCAGCATCCGCAATTGTGTGCCAACAGCTTGTGCTCAGCACCTGCCCGTCGGCCAGATTGGTCAGCCTGCATCAGGCTCCAAAAGCAAGACAGAGGGCACTTACTATGACGGCTGCAAGCTGCATGTTCTCGACGCGCCCAATTATGACTGGTGCTCATGGGTGGGCCGCAGGGCGTGCCCACCTGATCCTGACCGGGGCCTGGTCGCCACGCCGTGCTGCTGCGGGATCCAGGGGCTGGTCATAGAAAGCCATTGGGGCATTGCTCAGGGTGGTGCCATTAGACAACTGGGACCAGGTGTGAGGCCCCACATCTTCCAGCCTGCGGGGTGTTATGATTTCAAAATTGACGCTGTGCCACTGTAGCATCCATGGCGGGGTGGTGCGCCCGCCGGCGCACAGGCAGGCGATGATCTCCCTACGGTTTGTACCTGATGTTGTGCGCTCTGGCGGTGGCAAACTCCACCCCCTCATTGGTGCAGTCTATGACTGAGTCGATGAAGCGGCTGCCACTGCCCAGCACCCGACCGCGCCCGGCCAGGTGCGGCACCTCGCTCAGCACGCCCTGGATGGCGTGCTTGAGCAGGTTCGACTGCAAGTTGTGGCCCTTGAAGAAGTAGGTGAAGTTGAATCCAGCATATTGGTACATCTGGTCCACCACTCCTGGCTGCACTCAAAACAGGGCACAGCAGCAGATGGACGCTCAGCAGCCAGAAGGGCGGCAGGCACCCACGGTGCAGAGTATCCAAAGGCCGACCCCCTCCGAGCCAGCTACACCTTGAAGATGCGGGCCTCCAGGGGTGTCTGCTGCACCGCCCTGACCATCTCTGTGCCCGTCTGGCAGGCCTGCCGCATCCACTCGTGGTCTGCCAACGTCAGCAGGCGGTCGGCTGTGGCGCCGGCGGACACCGCCTGGCGTTCCTGGCTGCGCAGCGCATGCTGGGCCAGCCTCCACACGCTTTGTAAAGCGTTTGCTCTGCAGTGTGGCAGAAACCGCCGGTTAGGAGCGATGGTGGGCGGAGTCATCACCGATGGTACCGTGCGTTCATCGCCGTGGGTCCCTGTAGTTTACCCGTGCGCGCGCGGCCGGACCGCGCTCATGCTTCAGCTGGCCCGAAGGCTTGCGGGGCAGTAGGCGGTCTGGTGCAAGCACGGCAGTCGGTTACAACTAGCAGGTGAACGCGGGACAGCCTGAATAAGCCCGTCGATGCATGCACAATAAGCTATTTGAATGGCGGATTTGTCCATGACTTTAAAAACATGCACAAGGCGCCAGCGCCCTGGGTGTCCCATGCATGCGCCCTTTTTGTTAAAACTATTTACAGACCCAGTCTGATCTGAACCTTCAAGATAACAAACAGGCAATGTACCAGATCTATAAGGCCAGATTTGGTAGTTGTACTGAAGCGGTTCCATTGCCCGCATTACGGCGTTTTCCATGCAAGGCCACATCGGTGGCTATGGCGCAGCTTCCTTCATCATCTCCCTTCCGATCAACAGTCGGCGAATCTCTGCAGCAGCACGCCGTATTGCAGGGTCGGCCCTACAGCTGCATTGCATTTGGATCCCGCCAGCGCGCTGTCCTCACCGGAAGTGCCCGCCCCAATCTCGTACAGCTTGGCATCTCGTAGCAGCCGCCCAGTGGGGTATTCATTGATGTAGCTGCAAAGGGTGTGGCGCAGCGCTGTGCCATCAGGTAGTGCATCTGTCCCCTTGTCAAAGTTCCAACAGCAAGTTGAGGTATCTCAAACGCACCCATTGCCGCCATACAGCTGGATGGCATGCAGCGCCATCCTGGTGGCATTCTCCGCGGCAAACAGGATGACCGCTGCACAGTCTTTGCGATTAATACGGCCTGCAGCCAAAAGGTTTGGGCCAAGAATGACGCATTCCAATGGGCACGCAGCTGGCTGGATGGAGTAACTGTCGGGTGTGTAGGTGGTGGGCCAACCACTAGCTCGCCGCCGGCACCTGCGTCTGCGGCGGCGGCCACGCTGTACAGGTAGCTGCGGGTGGCTTCGGTGGCGGTGTACATGTCTGCCAGCTTAGCTTGAGTCATCTGGAAGTCGCCCAGCCTGTGCCCAAACTGCTTGCGCTCAACGCAGTAGGGAAGTGTGACATCCAGGCATGCCTGTACAACAGCAGCGGGTGAACGTCGAAGGCAGGCGGAACCTTGCATCAAATAAGCAACAGCCCTGCCAGCTGCTTGGAGTAGCGGCTTGTGGTCTTGCCACCCAGCAGAGCCATCAGCTGCTTCGTGCCTGCAAGATGCCCAGTGGTCCACCGGCAAACACCAGGCGCTCCACATCCAGCCCGCTCATAATCATGTAGACGCCCTTAAGATGGAAGACCGGTGGTGCCACTTAAGCAGGCACTGACAGGTGTAACGGCGGCCCTTGGATTTCAGGCATACACTTGTCAAGACTGCTGCCCCTCACCTTATTCTCCTGCCCCAGAACATTTTCAGCCGGTACTTCGCAGTTCTCAAAGAGCAACTCGCAGGTGTCGCTGCCCCGCATTCCCAGCTTATCCAACTTCTGTGCAGTGCTGAAACCCTGCATCCATAACGGTGCCAGTCAGCAGTGGTTGTCAGCCCAGCCAATAGAATGCAGCCGCAACAAGCGCCAGCACCGCGGCCTCTTGCCTTCATTCCCTTTTCCACAATAAAGCCTGTGATCCCATGCTTTCCAGCATTTGGATCCGTCTTGGCATACACTATAAGGGTGTCTGCAACGATGCAGGCAGCCTTGCAGGTGGCGAGGATCAGTCAGGTGAAGGTGAGGATCAGCTAGCTGTTTAACTGACTGCGTTACCTGCAATAGGTCCGTTCGTGATCCTGGGCGGCGCAGTTGTCAACATACGAGGCGGGGCGGGGGCGGGGGTGGGTGGTTAGGAGGGCGGGTGCATGCGGCCAGGCGCGCAGGAGGCGTGGAGCGCCGCCAGCCAGCCACCCCACCCGTGCACCCACCCCACCCCACCCCACCCCGCCCCGCCCACCACATTTTGTTGCCATTCAACACGTAATGGTCCCCCTTTTTATCTGCAACAGAATCAAACAAGTGAGGAAAATGACCAGGAGTCATGCTGCGTGATGAACCGCACCTGCTTTGCAGCGCATGCTGACGACGTCACTGCCAGAGTTGGGCTCAGACATGGCGATAGAGGCCACATGCTCGCCTGTTGCAGGGTGGAAGGGCAACGAGGCGTTGCGTCAGAGTATCAGGAAAAGGCGGGCTCGGGCACTGACGGCAGTAGACCACCTGTCAGCAGCATGGGCAGATACTTTTCCCGCTGTCTCTGGTTGCCGTGGCGAGACAGGGCATGGATAGCGACGCTGCTGTTGACGGCATAGGACAGCCCAACTGCATTCACAGGGCGAACGTGGGACCATGCTGAGAAACGCTAATTTGGCTGAGGCCCCTGCATCTGGGGCTCCCTTCATTTGGGACCCGGATGCGCCTCACGTGCCCCAGAGGCGCGGCTGATCTCCTCCATGGCAATGGCGTGGTGCAGGTAGCCCATCCCAAGCCCTCCCTGCTCTTGAGGTACAGTGATGCCTGGGTGCGCGTGGGCAGGGAGCGGGAAGGCCATGAGCGATGTGCGGGCACGCATGTTGCCAGAACTTTAGCACTCGCATACCAAGCAAGCCAAGCTCACCATGCAGGCCCCACTCGCCCGCCTTGCGCCAAAACTCAAACTCAGGGGGGAAGGCATTGAGCCTGTCAATTTCTGCTGCATGCGGCGCAAGGAAGTCTTGAGCAAACGTGCGCATGTCCTCTCTGAATGCTGCCACCTCGTCGGCAGGGGGAGTAGTGGGCGCCGCGCCCGCCAGCGCTGGCTCCGCGGACAGCCCCCGAACGCCCAACAGCGCAAGGACGCCCTGCCCCAGGCTCCTGGCGCACTGGTTGGTGGCCAGCGCGGCGGTGGCATGGCACAGCATGGTTGATAGAAGGAGGGGTGGCTGCTTTGGGGCGCTTGAGTGCCTACGGCTAGTGCGCGCCTTTCAGCGCAGCAGAAGCCGGGCCGAACGCCGTAAACAATCGTGGCGCAAGTTAGAGCCGCGTAGGTTAAAGCAGGAGACGAATGGACAGATTTCCATTTTTTTTTCAAAATTGGAATTGTTAAACCGTAAGTGCGTTTGAACTGCTGGTACTGTGCATTCCTAAAGCCCACCATGGGGTGGCCCCCGGGGCTTCCCGCGCACCCATGGCTGTGGCTGTCCCAGCCTGTGGGCGTCCCGCAGGGCTCTGGTGTCCACCTATCGCTTCTCAACACAGCTAGAGCTGTGTTGGGGGCCGTTAGGCCCGTCGCAGCGTGGCACCGCCAGCAGGGAAGGAGATGGCCAGCAGCGGAGCGCTCTCTGCGGCATTTTGCGCTAGATGAGCCGCTATTGAAGCTCGCAGGAGCTCCCGGTAAGCCAGAAAGGCTGTATATATCGAGGCAGATGGCGCACTAACTAACTAATTTCAGGCCCAGCTGGACCCCCTAGTTGAAACGCACCCTAAAACTAAATAATTGCGATGCTGAGATGCGCGGTGTCTACATTACGGCTGGCATTGATGAGAAGAGATGAGCCACATGGCGCCGCCCGCGCCAGGCGGGCTGCCTTTTGCATGATGATGACAAATTTGTTTCTCCCCTCGCTGCTCTCTCCTCCTGCAAGCCTTATCCCAACTGCGGCCCAAGTTGGGCAGCTCCTGGTAGCGGGACCTTCATACGGGTGGCGCTTGCAGGGGGGTCCCAGCTCCGCAGCAACTATCGGCAGGTGACAGGCGAATGGGTGCCGGGCACCCTCATATAATCGATTTTAAGAGAGAGTAGAGCCGGGGGGTGCCAGCAGGTTTGTTTCTTCGTTCGCCTGCTCTTTGCCGCGATCAAAACGTGGTGGACGAATGAGAACTTTTTAACTGCAACTGGCGACCTAAGTGGGGGCCTGCCAAAAGTGCCGCTCGCCGCCACCGCCGCCAGCGAGGCATACCTCCAGCAAGCTGCACACGACAGAACCAAACACTCCTTAACTGTACCTCTACAGATTGGCTAGAGGGAGTCCTGGAAGACGCTGTTCTTGCTAGCCATGCATCGTTGCCCGGGGCACAGGGTCTTGCGTCGAGTGTTTGAAAACCCAACAGGGCCATGTTGCCTTGCAGGATATGTGGGTCCCTCTTGTTGGCGCGGCCTCAGTGATAAGCCTGATGGGCTATGTGTCCCTTCGCATCCATCTCGCTGACCAACATGAGCGGTCACACCGGCGGCAGCTTCAAGAGGCCCGAGCGAAAGGTGGGCTTGTTTGCCGGCACGGTTTGCAGCAGATTGCGCCCTACAGGAGATGCATTTTGTTTTGGGCTGGATTGCAGGCACGACGCGATCATCTGTCCTGCCCACCAATGCACGACGCGTCTTGAGAAGGCTGCTAAAGCAATGACCAGTGCAAACTTGGCAACACTATCCCGGAACAATGATTCAACCACAATTTGAGCTGACATTGTCGACCCTTTCATGCTACACTGTTTGCTTCCCTCTCACGTGCAAAGGCGCTCATCACTTGAGCGTCGGCGCAGTTGTAGGCCCGCACTCTAGGACCCCTGCTGCTCTCAGCCATGTGGGCAGCACTGGCAAAAGCGGGTGTGCGCCATCTCCCCGGGCTGTTCCCATCCGCTGAGAAGGCAGAACAGGCGGCGACAGCTGGTGTACTGCGGTATCAATCTTCTGCACACGGCGAGGGGCCCAGTGGCAATGCTGGGCGACCCCCCAGCAAGGGACACCAGCGGCAGCGAGACCTGCACCAATGCGTTTCTGGTGCACGGCAGGAGCCACAGGAGCAGCAGCAACAACCACCGATCTCGAGCCCCAAGCAGCAGCAGCAGAATAGGCAAGCGCCATGCAATTCACGCAAAGAGCAGCAGCAGGCGCCTTCACACCCACAGCAGCACAAACTGCTGCCGGAAGAAAATGCAAGCGCCACGGCCAATGTGCCGCTTCGTCAGGGGCACCCGTGGCAAAGTGGGGCCAGCTGCCACACCCGACGCAGCTGGCCAGCAGTAAGCGGCAGTACGAGCTGAAGCTGATGTTTAACAAAAAGAGAACGCTCGCTCGGCGCTTTTGTAAACTCCATGTTATATCCTCCAGGGCATAAGCTACTGGGGTGTCGGATGTCAGCGCAAGCCTTTTTTTAGAAGTAGCGGCCGATGAGTCTCGCTGCACTGCTCACAATGTCGAAGCCCCGGGGCTTTGCTGTTTTCAGCACGCTGTCCAGTTGCAAGTGCTGGATATAGCGGCCACCAAGCGCACCGTCCAGCTCCTGGTCACACAGCTGCAGGAAGAGCAGCAGCACCTGCAGCAGCGCGGTGCTGCCTGAGGCGGCATACATGTTCTCGCCCGCCACAACGAGCGAGAAGAGTGGCTGCTGCGTGCCCAGCTGCAGCCCCACCACGGCAGCGCCCTGCACGCAGAGCATGGGGTGCAAACGTGCACGGGTGCATGACACGAGAGTGCAACAAACTGGCCCGTTCACCAACAACCCGCGCCATACACACACATACCTTGGGCCCAGTCACGGGTGGACGCGCTGGCAGCAAACCCACATATCCATCCACCGGCTTGCTAGGCAGCTTGCCTGCAAAGGTAGTCATCACATGGTCGTGAACGAGCGGTCAGCGACAATAGCGCTGCAGGGTGCAAGATGGAAAAAAGGCTTGCTGCCACAGACGCCACCACCTTTACAAACCTAGGTAGAGCGTGCCGCTGAGGCCGCTGATGGCGGTGGCATCACCCTGCACGCCCACCTCCAGGCAGCAAGGCGAGCGCTTGCTGAGCCATGCAAGCATAGCCGTCCCGAAGACATCAGAGCAACTTATGGCGCGACATGCAGTTGCCACACACGAACGCAGCACCAGCGCACCTGTGGGAAGAGCCACTGCGGCGCTGCCAAAAAGGCGGCAAAGAGGTAGAATACCAGTGCTGAGTCGGTGGGCAGCTCAGGGCTCCAGGGCTTGCCATTCCACTCGCCGCCCCGGTTCCACTCGAATGCTGCCAGGCAGCTGCCCTCTGCACGCGTGAAGCACAGTGGCGCCGAGCAGCCAAATGTATTGGGGAAGCCGGCGGCGCACTAGGAAGCGAGTCCTCTGAGGTGGCAGACAAGCCCAGCATGCAGAGCTGATGCCAGGCACCTGCCAGCTCGCAGATGCGGGCCACGATGTAGCCCTGCGGTGTGGGCGGCAGCAATCCAGGCGGGTACTCGCCCCGCAACAACGCTGATAGCCGCTGGTAGGCATTCACGGCCTGAAGGAGGCAGCGCAGGCCAGCGGATGCTTTGACGACGCAGAGGCAGGGATGCACCAGCTCTCTTTGGGATGACAAAACACAATGGCTTTCCGCAGTGCAACTACTGCCATGCCGCGGTAAGGATTGCAGCGCATTCACACGCAGAGCTGGATAGGCCAGCTGTCCCAGGTTCACCTCCAGGCAAGCATTGGCTTCCACAGGAGGCTGCAGGCTGCCCAGCGATCGCATGCGCGCCAGCAGCTGCTCCCGCATCTGGGCAACCACCAGCTCATCATCGGCATGATTGCGCTGCTGGCCTGCGGAAGCGGAATGGAGCATCAGAGGGCAGCTCAAGAGCACCCCCCCAACTCAAAGCCAGGAGAAGCGAGAATTAGGAGGCAGAACGAAGTGGCAGCATAAACGCACCGCCCTGGCCCTCCAACGGCTGCAGTTGCACTCCCTGCCACCCGATGCGCGCCGCCGTCTCGATGACACTAGTGTGCGCGTTATCAACAGCATTCACAAGAGGCTTCAGCACCTTGGCGGCCATCCATTCCCGCAGCCGCTCCATGCCATGCTGCAGAAAGAAGTGTGTGTGTGTGGTTAGGGGGTCTGGGGCGCACAGCAACACAAAGAGGTCCGTTTATGCAACCTCTCGCTCACCTCAATTGAGCGTTCGTTCATGTGCAAGCGCTCCAACACCGCTCGCTTGCTCTCCAGTGTGGATGGCCCCACTTTGCCGTCAGTGGCCACCGGTACTGCTGCTTTGCCCTTGGGCACCGCAGAGGGCCTGCAGCCGCGAGCACAAGTGTGCCAAATGGTTGGCACCGCAGCCCGCCTTGCGCCGCCAGCCAGCTTGCAGTGTGCCGACGTTGCGGTGAGCAGATAATGCCGAAACTGATGCACAACTTGCAAAGTGGAGGGCGACAGGTCTCGCTGCGCACCTGTACACCGGCGCAGGGCCCAGGGATGGCGAACTGGAGCCCAGCCGAACAACCGAAGGGGCTGGGACGAAGCCCGGCTCGGCCTGCTGCTGCAATACTGCTGGGGAAACTGTGCCCTCGTCAAACTCATCCTGCAAAGCATCGACAGCATATACATTTTAAACCCTCCCGCTAAAAGCGCCTTGCTGGGTCATGCTTGTCCAACATCCGCCTGCAATCTTGTTAAGCGCCTCGTGCTCACCAGCACGCGGAGCAGCTGCTCAGGCGTGGTGATGAAGCGGCCGCCATAGGGGCTGGCCCTGCTGTTGCTGGCCGGTGCGGCTGGTGGGCTGGCCTCCCGGGCGGCTGCCGGCAAGCCCACTATCGTGCTGCGCAGCGGCGGGCCTAGCGGTGTGTGCGCCTTGGTTGCGGGCGCCATGCCCTGTGCTGCTGGAGCTGCGGGCTTGGACGCCGGCAGCCCGGCCACCAGGCTGTGCAATCCAGCTGCAAACAGCAGCGCCGACAAGGCTTGCAGCGCAAGCCCTGCACACGAGCGGCAGCGGGGGTGGCGGGTTTGCGGTAGCCAGGGTGGGGAGCTGTGGCGGCTAGCGCTGCACAGGGGTCGGCCTGCGGCTCGATGCTGCTACGTGCCCTTCACCTACCTGGCAGTGACGTTCCCAGCAGGAGGCTGCAGGCTGGCGTGGGGGCTCGTGAGACGTCAAGTGAGTGATCGGCGTGCACAAGCATGAGCATAGGGACTGGCTGCCCGTAATGCACCTACCTCCATCGCGACAGCAGCAGGCACACCAGGCCAACCAGCAGAAGGCAACCAGCTGCAGGGCCTTTGGCAGCTGCCTTCTGCTGCAGGGCTGCGGGGATTACGTTCCAAGCTGCCATCACACGCTGAATACTGTCCATCGAGCGTTCAATGGACACCTGACTCTGCCAAAGTACAGCACTACGTCCGCGCTCGGCCGATTTCTCTCTGCATGTTCTTTCTGCTGCTGCTTCTTTCATAGTAGCCCAATTCTTGGTGCGCGAACATGGCACGGACGAAGAAGAAACAGCAGGCGGTGCCTGCCCCAGCACCGGGCAGTCGTGATGAGGCGGCCACGAGTTATGGCACGCAGCAGCTTCCAGATGCCCTGGAATTGGCCAGAACTAGAGTGTTGTGCGGCCCAGATGTCAATATACATGTGGGTGTGCGGCACAGACTGGTGTCCAGGAAGACGAGGGAGCTCTGTTTGCATTTGCATATGCATCAAGTATGCACGCGGGGTTGCACAAGCCTTGCGCGCACCCCGCCGCCGTCACCGCTGCCGCCCTGCAGACTACCAGCACGATCGCGGCCAGCCAGTGGGCAAGCCTGGGCGTGGATGCCGCATTTGACCTAGAGAAATTTAAAAAGGGGTTCCAGGTTGACATCACACGCTACGAGGGCTATGACATGGAGTTTGAGATGAAGGGCGTGAGCTGCGCGGTGCGTGCTGCTTAGCAATGAGGCTATTGTCGTTAGCCTGGCGGGCCAGCGCATCGGTCACTGGACAGCAGGCGTACCGGTGGTGGCCCGACGTTCAGCCGCCCAGGGGCCACCGCGATAGAAAACCCGCGCCTCCTCATGCACCCGTGCAGTTGGCCAACTCGCTGCGCCGCATCATGATTTCTGAAGCGCCCACCATGGCCATTGAGCACGTGTACATTGTGAACAACACGTCAGTCATACAGGACGAAGTGCTGAGCCACCGCCTGGGCCTGATCCCGCTCAAAGTTGACCCGCGCCTGTTCCAGTACAAGGTGGGCATTTGTGTCGAGGTTGGGAGCGGCAAGGGTCGAGTGGTGTGGTGTGTGTGTGTGCGTGGTGGTAGTGAGGGGGGGTGGCTGCGCCGGGGGTCAACTGGACTGAATGGAGCCCTGCCGGGTGCTCCCTCGCTGCATGTGCAGGCCAAGGAGGACGCCCCCAGCGAGCAGAACACGATTGTGCTGAAGCTCAAGGTGGAGTGCCGGCGGCTACCCAACAGCGGCATGGAGAATGACAAGGTGTACTCGCGGGACCTGCAGGTCAGGCGGGGCTGGCTGGTTCTTGCAACAGGACGCTAATGCTTGCTGGTTGGTGTGCGCTGGGATTCATGAAATTGCTGATCAGGCAGCTATTGTGCTGGGCAGGGCGGCACACTGATGCGCCTGGTACTCCTTAACGGCACCTTGGACGCTGTTTGGCAGAAGGATAGCAGTTGGCTAGCCTGCACTGCCCAACCCCTGCGTTGTCGCAGTGGCTGCCAGAGGGGAGTGAGATGCCGGACGAGACGTCGTGCCGCTTCGCTAGCAGCCAGGCAGCCCTGGTTCCAGAGGACGTGCGACCGGTGCACGACGACATCCTCATTGCCAAGCTGCGGCCAGGGCAGGCCATCGAGCTGGAGTGCCACTGCATCAAGGGTGCGAGCTGATGCATTATCATTTTCTGATACTCCACTCCTCGGCAGTTGCGATTCGTGCCGGCTTCCCGCTGGCTTGGCTCCTGGCTACCCCTTGTGTTCACCCTGCTGCCCGCCGCCTCGGCACGCCGCCGGGCTGCCGCAGGTGTGGGCGATGACCACGCCAAGTGGTCGCCGGTGGCGACCACGTGGTATCGTCTCATGCCAGAAGTGGTGCTGCTGCAGCAGCCGCGGGGGAAGATAGCGGAGGAGCTTGTAGAGCAGCTGCCGGGGCTGTTGCAGCTATTGGGCAGCGGCGACCACGCGACGGTTGTGGTGGGGGACGCGTGGCAGCACGACAAACTCTTGGAGAAGGTGGGATGGCAGGCCGTGCAGTTTGTGCTGGGGTGCGTGTGTCGACAAGGTGGGAACAGAACGTCAGCTGCCTGGCGCCACATCTTCCGCCGCCCTCTGTTGGCTGCCCCTGGTGTCATGTCGCTTGGCATCAAGCTTGCGCCGCCTGTGCCACAGGTTCGGCGACTGTCTGGCGAGGAGCGGTACATGCCATATCTGCAGCTGCGCAAGATCAAGGACCACTTCATTTTCACAATAGAGTCTACGGGAGCGTGGCGGCCGCACGAGCTGTTCAAATACGCGGTGCAGCTCATGGTCAGCAAGTGTGACAAGGTGCTGGAAGGGCTGCAGGCCTTCCCAGCCCGCTCTTTCAAGACTTGATGCCTGCGTGCTGTGCGTCTGAAATGTGAAGAGTGGCGTACAGCCCATCTGCGCTGCACTGCATGCTGCGCTGTCTATGCTGCGCAGTGGTGTGTAATGCTGCACCCGGCCTGCTGACCTCAGAGAACCTTCGGTATTCAGAATATGTGCTCAGCCTAGGCACCCGCCCGTGCACGTTCAAGTGCGCTAAACAACCATTCCCAAGGAACCTCCCATCCCAGTCCTTCACGCCTTGTTACTACAGCGATGGCTTCGGCTAAGCGACGGTGAGTGATTGGACCCCAACCGCAATGGTGTTTGCTGTCTAGCGGCAACCTCGGCCCCCGATGGTCACACGCGGCCTTTAACGCTTTCAGCAGCTTTGGCCCTCGAGGACCTGCAGCCTGGCACTGGGCGTGTGGAGGATCATGTGGCACCTGCTGCGGCACATCTGTGTGGCCCTCCAGCGCACACTCGGCCGGAAGGTGTTCACAGTCGGCAAAGCCGCCGACTGGCCGCAATCGGCGGCGGACCACGAGTGGATGCGGCAGGCCTGCCAGACGGGCACGGAGATGGTCAGGGCCGTGCAAGAGGCAGCCCCCGAGGCCCGCATCTTCAAGGTGATCCAAGGGGAAAGCCTTGAGTTAGCTACGGTGCCTGGCGGCCTCCCACCCCACCGCCACAGAACATCTCAAATTATTGCTCCCGCATTTCACTTGCAGCCGGCTCCAGTAGACCAGATGTATCAGGGCGCAGCCGTCAGCTTCACCTACTTCTTTAAAGATCACAATCTCCAGCCAGACCTGCTCAAGCGTGCGCTGCAACGCGTGCTGGGCGAGCTGCCGCACCTGGCGGGGCGGGGGCGGGTGCTGGGCAGAGGCAACCGCCTCATCGACTCGGTAATCGAGTGCACCAATGAGGGGGTCGTAGTTGCCACTGCCAGCGCCCGAAACATCAGGTGTGCGGAGCTTGCGTTGGTAGCGCTTGCATGTCCATGGCTGCTCTCTATCTGCAGCTGCAACTCCCCCCTACATGTACACCTTCTCTGTCACAGGCTCCTGGACGTGGGACCACACACCTGGGCTACTCTGCACAGCGGGTGCTCTCTCGAAGACTCCCCCATGCCTTTCTATGGTCAGCCCCTGGATGCTGCTGCAGTCACCAACGGCAAAGAGGCGCCGATGCAGATCAGGTGGGTGCAATGCAGGCAACTGGCTGGTAACCCCGCACCAAACTGCACTCCGTTGCTTGACTCTGCAGGTTGACTGACCTGGCTGATGGGCAAGTGCTGTGCATCAGCTGCTGGCACGCAGCAGTGGATGCTGGCAGCGGCATAAAGCTTGCCAAGCGGCTGTCGCAACATTACAGGTGCCAAGCCGACCGGCTTGCATAAACCATGAACCGATGAGGCTGAGCACAACATGGCGTTCCCATGATGTCTTGCATTGTTTTGAATCATGGGGCGTGCAGGGCTCTATCGACTGGACAGGTTGTGGCCGGTCAGGCCCTCAAGGCGGGGAGCATGCTGCTGCATTCTCCTGCTGACCTCATGGAGGCGCTGGCAGACGAGTGAGTGCTGCTATGATGTGGTGGGGTGGGTGGGTGTTGGGATGAGTAGGTGTTTGAGGGGCTGACAAGCAAGGAGACTCCTCCCCCTTTGGCATTGCAGTGTCAGCAGCCCCTGGGAGCCCAACCCTGTGTCCACACGGATGTCTTTGAAGCAATGGCTGTCTGCACCATTCCTGATCTACCGTACTATCAAGAGCCGCTGGGATGTGCACATGATCTACTTGCCGGGAGAGGTGGTTGCACGGGTGAAGGCTGCTACCATTGGTATGTCGCCGCATCCTTGATTGCATTCAATCTACCTACCCTGCTGGAATGTGGCCCACCTGCCAAGCATGGAAATGCATCTTGCTGCCAGCAGCTGCAGGCGGATTCCAGATCAGCACTAACGATGCTGTCCAGGCCATGATATTCACTCTGTACAATGACCTTCGCGGCAAGCCACTTGTGCCCACCAGCCCGCAGATGTTCACCGTCACAGCGGGTAGGTCTGTGCATAGGTATGGACCACCTGTGCACTGTTGGCAAGGCACTGTTGACAAGGCCATTTACCATAATGCTGCAGACATTCTTCACGGACGCAATCTCAAGGACACCATGCTGCCTGATCAGTACTTTGGCAATGCCGTGGAAGTTGTGTTCCTGGAGGGCGGCGTGAAGGGTGCGTTTGAGGGCCCCCCATCGGGTTTGCAGCGCTGCTGAAGCCTGATGCAGGTTGCCTGCTTCAATAGGCCAATTTGCAACGAATGGAGCGCCTTTGCAGGCTTGGAACCGGCACAGTTTTCCAACCAGCAGGACATGTTTCTGGCAGCGCTGGCAGCCAATGCTCGACGTGTGCGCGAGGGCATTTCTGCCTATAGAGCAGACTGGGTGAGAGAGAGACATGCGCTTGCTTGCATATCCCTGCTTGGCCTGGATTCTGCCTCGTGCATCACAGCCAATGCGACGCTGCCGTATTTGCCGTAGCGACCTGCTCTTGACACGATGGCAACCTATCACAACATGGTGCGCATACACAAGCTGTCGGTAGCTGCCAACTTCATAGTGAAGGGGGCAGAGCAAAAGTGTGCGTCAGCAAGCTGCATCACCAAGTTCCCCATCCAGGAGGTGAGATTGAATGTGGGAATTTATTGAATGTTTTTTTTGTTTTTGGGTGTGTGTGTGGGGGGGGGGACCACTCAAGAGAGAAATAAATAAAAAAGGTGATCACAAGACGCACACAGCTTCTGCGATGTGGGGGGCACATGCAGGTGGACTTCGGTAGCGGTGCGCCACTTCATATGCAGGTCCACCTCCGTCCTTGGTGCGACTGGTGGTACATCTACCATGCTGCTGCCGGCATTGATGATGGCGAGGGGATGCTTATGCGTGCGGTTGTCGAGCAAGGCATGGCACAGAAGCTTAAGAAGCACCACCTTTGGAAAGGTTTGGCAGCAGGGGCACAGCTGGCGCTGGCAGGCGAGCGTGTACGTCCCTTTGGAGGACAGCCTGGCCGGCTCGATGCAGGGAATAAGTAGGCGCAAACGCTCAGAAGGAGAGTTTACAACTGCATTTCCCAGCAGTGCATTCGATTGGTATTTAAGCCGTGCAGCCTGGTGGCAGTTACTCAGATTGCTCTCAAGCACATTCCCGAGCAGTGGCTGCCAGCCAATCTTGTAATGATGGCACACATTTATTTACACAGCGAGGGTGCATCTTGCTGTGACCTGCTGCAATTGATGTGAAAACACAGGGCAACATCAGCGGGTGGTGTCGACAATCAGCTTGACGGATACCACGCAGCCCCAGCTGCGGGTTGTATGCCGCTGGCGATGATACCAGCATTGGCCCAAGAGTCCCCTTGCGGCAGCACAACAGGCCGCCCCGTGCTGAGAGAGCGCTGGACATCTGGCTGTGGTCGAGGCAGCTGCTGCTGCGTCTGGGGCGCCTTGCGCTGCTGCTCCTGCTGCGCCGCGGCCACCTTATTGCCACACACTCGAACAAAGAACTGACGCCTGCACACTGCGCGAACCTGCAGAACAAGGCAAACATGCTTGATTTTCGCCATTGCTCGTAATGAAGAAGAACATGTGCAAAGAAAATTCGTGTTGCATGGGAAAAAACGCAGGCGCTTTTCCGCCGAGTTGCACCTGTTTCAGGTATGCATCCGCCTCGATGGTGCCTTGATTCAACGCCTTGTCCAGAGCATACAACGCATCCTCCAGCGCCAAGTCCTGCGCCTGCACCTCCAGTGCCTGCTGCGACAGTGGGTCTGCGGCTGCAGGCAAAGCAGGGGGGCAGAAAGTCGGTGCTTAAAATCTGCACTTGGAACTAGCCTTGCAAGGGTGTGGATGGCTTGCAAGGGGTGTGGTGCCTATGGTCACGGCAGAGTGCACGCTGGGCGAGCGCCAACCCTACCTGAGATCACAGAATCGGGGTCCAGCTGCGAGGGGTCGTCTGCCGCCTTTGCCAAATGTTCATTCTCTGCCAGCCACCTGTAACAAAAAATTTAATGACACAGGTGTGCCAAAAAAGCAGCAAGCACTTGTGGCGCAGCAATGCAATGCACATGTGCGTTTGCCGACCTATCCAAGTGCGCGCTGCTGGCTGCCAGCTCCTGGCTCAATTTATCCAGGGCCACCCGCTCAGCCTGCACGACATAGAATGACAAAAGAAGCAATAAAAGAACAGCAGCAGCATGCCGGAAGGAGACCCGCGGAAGGCAGGACACCATCCGGCACACCTGCAGTGTTGCAACCTCTGACTGTAGCTGCTCGCCGCGCTGCCTCAAAGTGCCCTGCAGCTCAAGCTGCGCCTTGGCCTGCCCCGCAGTCTGCTGCATAACGGCCGTCAAGCTGGCATGCAGACGCTTGTTAAGAGCGGCCAGGGCGGCGGTGTGAAAGGCTGCTGCCAGCTTGGCAGAAGTATTCTCCTTGGGAGGCTGCGGCTGGGCCATGGGTGGCTGCTGCTGCAATACTGGCTGCTGCTGCTTCTGTGCTTCCGAGGCTGCCATCATAGCTGCCCACACACTCTCAAACCCGCCAGCCGTAGCAACATTGGCAGCAGGTCCCTTCGCCGGTGCCACCGGGTTTCTTCCCCGTTGCCCTGGCTAAGTTAAACAATTTGCCAACAGACGGGAAGCCAAAAGAGGGCCCCGTTTGCCCCAAGGGTTGGTGCCGTTGAAAATGGCCCAAGGCCGCCTCAGCCCCTACACGGCTGCTGCCAGTGCCGCCATTGGGGTGCAACAGGGGTGGCCTAGGCGGTTGTCCTCCTTTTGCGGCTGCCAAGTTGCCGCTGCTGCCGGCATTCCAGTTCTTGGGCTTTGAGAAAAGGGGAGGGTCGCCCCCAAAATGCATGGACATATCCTGCATGCCAGCACCCAATGATGGGTAAGCACCCGTCAGTCGTCACCGACAATGAACGAGAAGAAGACAAAGCGGGCATCGCCATCCTGCGCCTAGAAGGATTTTCCATCCACTCCTCAATGACTGTCAGCAGACCTGTGCCATGTCTCGCAGGTTGGAGGATGGGTACTGCCACTGCCCGATGTACGGAGTGTGCACCAGCCCTGCAACAGCAAGCGTGGTGACAAACATGCATGAGGGAAGGTCGCAGCGGAGGGGTGCATGTGCAGCCTGGCACTCTCGACAGGCAGCGGCGTCGCCAGTCAGAAGGGGCCTAACCCCGCAGCGCTGCCGCACCTGAGGCATCCACAAAGCTGTGGCGTGGCTTGATGACCATGTCGGGGGTGGGCACCACATAGGCCATGGGCGCAGCCAGCGGGTACTGCTCAGGCAGCCAGATAGCCACAGGGATGTTGTACTTGTGTGCCTGGTAGTACATGGGCAAGGTGCCCTCTGCCAGCAGCAGCTGCACGGTCCTGCAAGGTGGCATGGCGAGTCGGGGAGCACATGACAGGTGAGATGGGCGCCAGGGCGGCGTAGGAGGCTGTGTGCTGCGGCACGGTGCACCTGCCATCGGTGTGCACGTAGTTTCGGGACTTGACATGCAGGGAGGGCAGGTCCTGCACAGCGCAGCAGCGGAGGAGTGGGTGCAGTGCACGTTGCCGATGGGGCGATCGGAGTGCAACAAAAAACGTCATGCGGGGTGGCTTACCGTGACCAGGTCTGTCATGTGCTGCTGCACCAGGAACTTGAACTCTTGGGCATACGGCATTGCAGAGTTGGGCCCCAGGGCCTCCGACAGCACTGCTGCTGCATTCTGTGGCATTTTATGCCAGGGGTAGCCACCAGCTTGAGCTCTGGAGCCCAGAGCAGGGCTAAAAGTGTGCACGCCGTGGGGAACGCGGTCGGGCTTCTCTCGACCCGTTCACCGCCTCATGGCAGGACAGCGGGGAAAGCGTGGCTTTGTTGATGTTCCCGCGAGCCCGAATGTGGGCGCAGCGAAAGGTTGATTCGCTGGCGGTAGGGCGCTGACTATGGAGGAGTAGGGCCAGGATTGAACTTGAAATTTACCACGCGAGTGTTATAACAGCAAAGTCGACCCTACACGGCGGTGCCAACGCAAGCGGGACGTGGGCGGGACGGCCAATGCCCGCACGCAATGAAAGGACAGAGAGGAGCGTGTGTAGCTGAGCGCACATCCGCACAGGCGCGTCACTGTGCCCGAGCGGGCCAGTATACGCCTTCAGTGGCTCTCCACACTGTGTGCCTACCCTTGCTACCCTTGATGGCATACACCTGCGGCAGGGAGGGCGGCAGCAGGTCAACGCTGTGCAGGTAGCAGGTCAAGCGTCAGTCAAGCGCTGGACCGACCTCTGTGTGCCCAGGGATGGGGCGCTGATATTTAACGCCATGGTTGCTCAGAAAGGCCCCTGTGTCCTTGTGCACAAAGCGCACCGCCGCATCGCGCTGCCATTGCTTGGCACCGTCGTCCCATTCCACACGCCACATGTCGCCCGTGTCAGTGGTAGCGTCATCGCCGAAGCAGCTGACCTGCACGCGCGGAGGAGTGAACACAGAACTGGCTGGGGCACAAAAACAGGGGAGATTGTGACAACCCTGTAGGCACTGCCTTGCAGGGAAGCCAGACCGAGAGACCAGCCAAGAGCTGCCCCGCCTGCTCACCTCCTGGTTGTTTGAGAGGGGGGACACAAAGAGGTGGCTGTGCAGCCAGCGGCGTGTGCCGATGTGTTGCAGCTTGATCGCCTGGCCCTTTGTAATGGGGGTTCCTTGTAGGCACTACAAGCAGCAGGCGGCATTAGCACACCGCTGGGGCTGCGTCCACAGCCCGGGGCTGCGTCCACCTGGAGGCAGGCAAGCTCGCTGGCACCCATCCAAGCCTTCCGCCAACACAGACAGGCGGGTGACGGCCCACTCACCCCCCCAGAACGCACAACCCAGAGGCTGTTTGCAGAGTCGCGCTCCGGGAAGCCGGTTACAGACTGCTGACCGCTGCCTCGACCGTAGCCGTAGCTGACCTCGTGTGAGTGCAGCAGGTGCCGCGTGGTGTCCGCTTCCAGCTTGATTGTGCTCCCACAGGTCACCTGCTCGCGCAGGGAAAGGGCGGACGTTCCCGCTTCCGCGCGCGCCAAAATGGGGGCGGCGGGATGTGGCGGCAGCCCCCCAGGGTGCAAGTGCTCGACATTCTCCCAGTGCAGGCGCTGCCTGCCCTGCGATTGGAGGAGCTCTGGGCCTGAACATGCGAGCTCGTGATACTCAGCGCACCAGCACCAGCGGCTCATCCAAATCATCTTCGTCTCCTGCTGCGTGCCATGCCGCCAACAGAACGCAGCACGCTGCTATCGCGAGGGCCCGGTGCCGCATCTGCACAGGTGGTCTCCACTCCTGATAGTAAGCTGCTCGGCACCGTGCGGGAAAGCACAGGGTCTGGAAGAAAAAGAAAAATGACCCGAGGGTGACTTATGATGTGCCGGCAGCGCGGCGCAGCGCGGTCAGCCTGCCGGATTACTAGTACCACCATTCAGCATGATTGACTGATACTGGAGCAGTTTCAACTGATACTGGAGCTGGGAGGTCAGGTTCTTCCGTTCAATCCTGACCTTGCAGTTGCACTCGAGCATGTGCCGAACAATTGTCAGCACCGTGCAGGCGGCCCTGCGGGCGCCGACCCCGCACCGGGCCAGTGCAGCAGCCACCGTGCCAGTGACCAGCCCTGAGTGCGACACCCCCACAGGATAGTAATGCACCAAGCACCCCTGAATCACGCAAGGAAGGTACGGCAACGGGAAGGTACCCACCCCACGGCCCGCACAGTTGCGATTTCTAAAAACTAAAAATGGTTGTATGGTCACATCAAGATCACAAAAATCCAAGGTCATTTAAGAGGGGTCAGTACAGGAAGCTGAACAGTCGCACGCAGCCATCGGCGCCACAGCTCACCAAGCCTTCTTCGCACACCGCCAACCCCGACACAGCGAGCGGATGGGCCCCTTTCGGCGTCCCCCCGGCCTGTGTTAGCGGGTTTCCACCATCGTGTGACGACCGCCCGCTGCCACCTCTGGTTGGGCCAGAGCTGCACATCGTGGCCAGACGCGAGTCACGCATGCAATCACATGGTCACGTGTTTTAAGCAACATTCAGCGGCAAGCGCCAGCAAGCATGGCCACCGTTTGCACCTTGAACCCTTACCTATGATGCGCGCCCTCAATGCTCTGGAGCAGCCGGCCATCTGCGCCACGCCATAATCGCACCGCGCCATCAGCCCCCGCTGTGGCTACCAGCGCAGTGCCTCCGCCCAAGGGCGTTCCGCCAGTGGCGCTGCTGCTGGGGATGGCGTCAATGGCCCGCACCGCACCCCGAGATGCCTTGACGCTCCATAGCAGACGAGGTCCTGCACCCGCCGTGCGAGTAAAAACCGTGTGAGTAGAGGTCAGGGACGTCGAAATGCTAAGGCAGTGTGGCCGTCAACGTTGCAAGCTGATGCATGACATGCCTCACCGGCGCTGCCTCCCATCATGCGCAGGTCAGTGCAGGACAGGCCGCCTTCGCCATCCCCAGCGGCCAGCAGCCAGCCTCCAGGCAACATAGAAACTGCTGTCACGGTGGACTGCAGGGGCCGATGACGCTTACTTTGCCTGTCAGTAAACAAGCTGGGCGGTTTACTGACAACAAGCGGAGCAAGGTTTCAGGCTCAGACCCCAATCCTTAATCGAGCCAGGTCAAGATCGCCCACCTGGTGATGTGATAGCCTGCCAACGCAGCTAGTCGCTGTTGGTGCCATGGTGTCCCATACGCTTAAGTTGCTGCTGCCGCTGCTGCCTATGCCGCTTGCCAGGCAGCGCCCGCCCACCACCAGCACGCTGCTGCTGCCTCCAACAAAGTCCACAGCGCACCCCTGCTTGCTCAAAGCCTAAACAATGGGCATAGGCGATGCAGCCAGAGTCAGTTAAGACAATTCAAACTGCTGTGAATGACATGGACTGCACCGGATTGGACAGCACTTTCGGCAGTGCACACCTGGTGCCACCACTCAGCACAGCCATGTCCATCCCCGTCGGCAAGCCTGCACATTGCAGCAACGCCCATTCATTGATGGAGCGGCATCTTCTTCGCCACCACAAACAAGTGACGGGGGTTTGCAAACTGCGTGCGGGCACCTTGGCAGGTAATAGGAGAACGCTACTAGCTGTGACTTGCCTGGTGGGTGCATCCAGGCGCCACGTGGCCACCACACCGCCCTCTCCGACAGCTGCAAAGCGCTCGCCGCTTGGAGCAAAGCGCACAGCAGTGGCCTTGCCCCAGTTGGCCAGCCTGCAACAATGGCCAAAAGCTGGGTAGGTGATGCTGAAGCCAAGCCCCTCCCTTCTACACATAAAGCCAACGGCGGCCCATCATAAACACACATACTTGGGTGCGACAGACGACTGTTTGAAGCTACGACTAAAGGATAGCAGGCCACTGAACGTTGTGCTGATGTTGGCCAGGTCAGAACCAGGGACTGTGGAGGTACAACAAATGTGATGTCAATAACATGAACCCATTATGCAATTGCAGGCACAGGCAGGGCCACATCACCAGGAGTGTAGGTAGCCAAAGCATTCTGCTCTCCAAACTGCCATAGGTGCAGCCGCCCACTGCTGCAGCCGCTCAGGTACCTGCAACAGTGAAAGCATGTCTCTACGCTGCAAGAACTTGAATTTGCACATGTACTTCAACCCCAGGATCAAGTCAAGCTTGTAAGCTCCCCAACTGCAGCTCTGAACTCACAGCTGCTTGTGGGGATGGGCAGCTATGACAGTGGTACTGATGCTTGATGCTGACACACTGCCATGGGGTGAGCAGGTGCTGCCTGGTGTCTCCGCTGCTGCGCCCACCACGTCAAACTCTGCATGGAAAAGTGCAGCACCCACTATGTTGCTGCTGCCAGCTACACATCACGCAGCAGGCTTGCGGTGAATCAAGTGCACCTGCACCGCCGTGGTGCCAGCTCGGATCTGTTTGCCAGCCTGCTTGATCAAAAAGTTGGGTCAAGAGTCGCCCAAACATGCCTCCTCGCTGCTGCTGCTCTTCCTCAAGCAGTGCCGCTGTCGCAGCTGCGGGTGAATCAGGAACCTCTTCACGCAGTGGTGACAGCAGCTGCAGCAAAAAGCAAAAAGCAAAAAGCAAAAAGCAAAAAGCAAAAAGCAAAAAGGTGGAGTAAAAAAGGAGAATGTTGAAGAAGGCAGATTGCGGCAGCGCTGGGTGAAGCACACAGGCTCGCAGACAACAAAGCCAAGTGCCAGCACACCTCTGGCGGCACAACATGCAGTTGGCCCTCCACCAGCCCATGTCGGTGCGATGCTGTGACTACCGGCCGGCCAAGCACATCTGCAGAATAGCACATCACATTCACTGCTCAGTTTCATGGCTCAAGAGTCAGATCCACACATTCCCCAAGCTGAGCAAGAGTCAGCTATTCATCATGCACTACGTGGCATCCGAGCATTCTAGCAAGCGTGTGAACCTGGCGACATGAGAGGGCAGCAGGCCACGGCCTCCAGTTTTTCGCCATCCACCCGGAACAGCACCTGCCTGCACCATGCGGAACGCGACAGGAGTGAGAAATAGCGGGCAGGCGACAGGGCCAGCATCGCCTCTTTCCTCCAAATTTCCTCCAAACACAGCTAACAGCGGGAGCAGCCTACCCATCGCCAACCACAGCAGTGCCGGCTGTGCTGTGCCGCTGCTGTTGCCATCGAGGCTGCTCCGAGTCACGACTGCGGGAGCTGCTGCCCCCACTGCTTTGCTGGCGCTCAAAGGCAGCGCGTGCTTGGCCAGCTGCAGGCGGTGCCCAGGCAACAGCATGCTGCTGGCTTGCTGATGACATGCTCCTTTGCATGCGCCGCAGCAGGCTCAACACGACAGGGGCATCTAAGGGAAGGTTATGCTGCTGTAGCACCTCCAGCTGATCAGCAGCATCTGCCTCCGAGTGCCGCTGCTGCTGCTCCAACACCTCTGGCAGCAATGTCACTGCTACTAAGTGATGCAGCAGCTGCCCAATATGCTGCTGCTGGGCTGGAGTGCGCTGACCGCCTGATGGGCCAATTGCTGCAGCTGCTGCCTCGATTGCAAGTGCTTGAAGCCCGCAGCTTTGGAGAGTGATAGCTAGAGTTTGCAAACACCTCACCAGCTGGTGCTGCCGCTCCTCCTGCTGCGCATGCCCCAATAGAGGTACCGCTGTCAGCACCAGGCGCAGCAAGGGCAAAAGCTGGGCTGCGTGCTCAGCTGTTGCTGCCGGCAGTTTCGACTGGTTAGCATCAAGCAGCAGCGAAACAATGGGCGCAGCTTCTGCTTGCAACCAGCAGCAAGCTACTCCGGCCAATGCTGCATCGCTGCAAGTCAAGGACTGTGCCTTCCGATGCAGCTGCCGCAGGAGGCGCGACTCAGCGTCGCTGCCAGCTCTGCCAAAGAGCAGGCGGCAAAGCAGCAGCGCCAGCTGTGGATCATGCATTTCGTTGGCTGCGACACCAATTGCCTCATCTGGACAGTTACCTGTGAGGACAGGCGCAGAGCGAAGATCGTTCAATGAATGTGGACATGAATTGTACAACAGGCGTGGCACAGCAGTAGAGTTATGCGTGTACACTCACCCAGGACGAAGAAGGCAGCTGCTAGCTCATGTCGATGCTGTCCCAGGAGCACAAAAGCATTCTTCTGCAGCAGGTGGTTGAAGAGGCAAACGTGAAAGCGAACACACAAACTTTGACACGTAAACCAGTGGTCTTTGCGAGACGGACAGACTTGCATGCAGTAAAGAGGACAACAACTAACAATCACATCCACAACGTGCCTGCGCTGCTTGCCGGTGCTGTTCCTGCCCAAAGTCGCGCGCCAGAAACTCAGCCAGCTTGCGGTTCTGGGTGCTGCGGTACAGCCCCTGCAATTCAAGTAACGAAATGTGTGAGCGTGGGGCGGGATGGCAAAGGTAGCAGGACAACACCTTCAAATAATACAAATAATAGCAAGATAGCGAGGCGTTTTTGTTGTGAGAGACATTGTAGCCAGCAGCAGAGCAGGATGCTATTCAGCTGGCATCTCACTTGGAGCACACTGCGCTTGCCCAGCGCACAGTACAGCAGGGCACAGTCATCGGCATTCCGCCGCTCTGCAAATTGCTGCTTGGCCAGTTTCTCCATGGTGCTGGCCAGGAACTGCTGATCGCGCAGCCAGAAGCCGACTCCCAGCTGTCGCAGCTGGGGCCAGGTGGGCAGCTGATCAGGGGCTGCAAGGCAGCCAAACCAAGAATTCAAATCGCGAGTACAACCCATTACGAAATGCCGCTAGCATGCCAAGGGGAGCCTGTTTGCCATGCATGAATCACCTGCCGAGTCGCCGGCAGTTCGCACTGCGAGGAACACAGCAGCATCTGAAGACTCGGCAGCCGCAGCCGCAGCTTTGGATGCTGACTCCTGCAAATACAGTTGGCGCAGTGCTTGGTCCAACATTTGCTCCTCAGTTCCTGCATCAGCACCATTTGAATTCAAGAAGGGCTATCCACTACGGGGGATGCATGCGATACTGCCGTAGATGACCATGCGGCGCTGTTGTCGCACCTGAGACAAGTGCCCATAACACCACCATGGCATCCAGGCCACGCAGCAGTCCCCAAAGGTTCCCCACACTGATGCATCTGCTGCTTTCGCCGTTTTCCTCTGTCTCTGTTCCAGCAACCGAAGACGGGGCCAGAGTATAAGCCACACCAGCTGCATTCATGACTGTGATGCGCGGCTGCTGCGCCTGTGGCTGCTTCGACACTGAGCAGCCATTGCTGCTGGGCTGCTGGTCATTACCGCTTGTGGCACAGGCCAGACTGACGGCTGAAATGAAGTGCGCCGCTGCTGCATCTACCATGCTGCTGCCCTCTAAGCTGGCGGGGCTGGCTGCTGCTGCTGAGAATCTTTCAGCAATGGACAGCACCGCTGAGGTTTCTGCCAGCGACAGGCCGGGTATCGCTCGGACTGCCGAAAAAAATTGCACGGCAGCCGCATTTGTACTGCTAGTGTGCAAGCCAACCATGGCAGCGTCTTCACTCCTGCTGTCTCCCACAAGCAGCTGGTGCAGCTGCTGCAGGCAATCCATGCCAACTGGCAGCAGTTGCTTTGCAGATAGCAGGTTTTGCTTGGGTGGTGGCAGAAGCGCTCCACAAGATGGCTTGTTGCGAGTCGGTTGAGCAAGCCCTGCCGTTGCAAGTGGTAATGAGCTGGGCACAGCGGACACAAAGCTGCCAGGCAATTGCTGCTGCTGTTGGGGCAGCACTGCCGCTGGTGGAGGTGCCATCCCAAATGTCGCAAGGTCGAGGGTGCCGCTGTCGATGCCGCCTGCTCCTGCCTGCTGCTGGGGCAGTGCTGCCACAGGTGGATTTCCAAAAGCTGCAAAGTTCAACATGCTGCTCTCCATGCTGTCGGTTCCTGGCTGCAGCTGGGGCAGCGCTGCCGCTGGCAGAGATGCCATCCCAAATGCCGCAAGGTCGAGCATACCGCTCTCTATGCTGCCGGATGCTGGCTGGGGCGGCACTGCCGCTGGCGGAGGTGCCATGCCAAAGGCAGCAAGGTCGAGCAAGCCACTTTCCAACTTGCCGTCCGCTTGTTTCTGCTGCTGCTGGGATGCGGGCAGTTGTGCGACACCCGGTACAGCTGCCGGTGTTGCTGCTGGGAGGGGCTGCAACAGTGATTCAAGCTGCATCAACTCTGGATCTAGAAGCTCGGGTAAAGGCAGTCCTGCAATCGTGATCAGAATGAGTCAGCACTTGCAAAAGTTGTGGCTCAAAAGCAAGGGTTCTCAACTAGCTCACTTGAGAACAGCGGCGCTGGCAGGTCAGAACTATCGGCATTGCCATCACTGCCCGCTGCGGTGAGAGCCACGTGCACCCCAGGGGATGGCGGATGGTGCAAGGCTACTTCCCCTGCCGCCTTGGCGGTGTCCTCATGTTGGCGGAGTGCAATCAGCCAGGCTGCAAGCCGCTGCAATACTGCTGCAGCTGCTGTGTACTTGCCGGAGAGCAGAAGAGCTGCCAAGAATCTGGGGTGGTACTGCGGGAGTGGGCCAGCAGACTCCAGCAGCAGCCTGCGGAATGAAAGTATGGCAGTTCCCAAGCATTTGTTAGGGCCCCAAATAACCTTATCATTCAAGTTCTTCCTCGAGCAGCACCCAAATACAACTCTTGCCTGCCAAGCAGCTGTGTGCTGCTACTATGCAGATGGTCACGGGGCGGCAGCTGCACAGAGTCGGACAGTCGCAGCAGCTGGCTGCCGGCTGTCGCCATCACACTGCCACAGCCGCTGACTACGGTAACATGTTTCGCTCCAGAGCCATCGTCAGCTGCGACTGGCAGGTGAGCCACCCAGTGCCAGTTGCTGACGCACTCCCCATGCCAGCGCACGGCTGCAAGCACCAGGATGCTGCCACTGCTGGTGGCAACTGCCAGGCAGGGCACCACCATGTTGTTCATCCATGCAATTGAGGTTACGTGCCCTGGTGTCACTGGTAGCAAAAGGGATGCATCTCTGACGTAGTGGAAACAGGAGGCAGCGCCATTGCTGTTGCTGGTGTCCGCCGGGCTCCCAGCACTCCAGATGGACACTCCGCTGCCGCTGGCAGCAGCGATGTGGAGGCAGCCCTCGTCCGCAGCAGCAGCCAGCACTCGGCCCTGCTCTTGTAGGGAAGCCAAGGATTGCACCTGCAAGCTGCCGCTTCCAGAGGAAATGGCAAGGAGGAGCACAGCGCCATCAACTGTCCCCAGCAACAGATATTCATTGCCAGTAGTTGCCGCTGCAGTGAACTCAGCAGGTGCAAAAGGGACTGAAGCAGTGCCAACCAGCTGCAGCTGCATGCCAGCACCGCTGCCAGCCGCAGCTGAACACTGCCAGCCGCACAAAATGATGCCGCGACCTACGCTGCTGCTGCAAACTGCCAGCAGAAGGTGGTAGCTGCCACCGCCACCCTTCATGGCATGCAGACTCTTGATGCCACTGCAGCCGGCAGGTAAAGCTGCTGTTGCAACAGCTACCGCTTGTTTGCTGCTGATGGCATAGCACTGCAACATGCTGCCACTGCCGACAGCCAGCCAGCCCTGTAGCTTGGCGCCATCTGCCACCGCAGCTGCTGCTTCCAGGGGCAGCCACACAAGCGCTGCTGTGCTGCCCACGGCCGCAGCTGGCACCGCGGCCAAGTGTTGCATGTGGGGTCCCCTCCATAGCAGCAGCCTGCCAGTCCCGTCACAGCTGGCCACAAGCGAAGCGGAATTGCCAGTGGCACTAACTGCAAAGGCTGTGATTGCCTGCACATGAGCTACTGCTGCTGCTTGCCACGAGCTGACCACAGCCAGCTGTTTGTGCACCTGCAGCACAAGAAAACACGACCATCAACCAACAAGAATATCCAAAACATAGCCAGGCGGTGATCTAGCAACACAGCCCACCTGTATACTCATTGAGTCATCCTCTTGCACTGTGGCGAAGGTGCGACCCGCCAGGAACAGCCTGCTGCTGCCATCTGCGTTTGCGCAACTGGCATCGTTGCTGCTGGATGTGAAGACGTGCAGCAGCGGGAAGCCTTCTTCATCTGACACCCAGCAGCACAGCCGCTGCAGCAAGTGCGACAGGCCCGAGCCCGCAGTGCTGGCCGGCAGGTCCCACGTGTGGCGGCCCCACAGAACTGCTGCTGGGCGGGTGCTGCTGCTACCGCCGCTGGTGCTGCTGAGGCTGCCGCCATACCCGGCGCTCATGACGATAGCTGACAGACCGCGCACGGCATGCAAATGCAACAGCACCTTGGAGGTACCATCAGTAGCACTGTTGTCTAAGGCAGCAGTGAAGAGCCACAGAACGGGTGCCGCCACGCGCCGCGGCTGCTTGTGCAGCAGCAGGGGTCCCGCATGGCGTGCCCACAATGCCACATGCTGCAGACCATGCTGCGCACCAGGGACGCCTGGTTTGCCACCTGTTGCGCCTGCTGCTGCTGCCAGTGCCGCACCTGCTGCTGTGGTGGAGGGGTCAATCAGCAGCGCCATGCAAAAGTAGCTTGTGATCGCAGGCGCAGCAGCCCCAAGCGCCGCTGCTGCAGCCGCGGCTGCCCTGACATCCCGGGGGCTGCTGGGGGCAGCCCCTGGTGAACCTGCGCCACTGGGGTGTGTGCCCTTGCTGCCACTGCCAGGGGTTCGGCTGGGCGACAGCCGCTGCAGCTGCGGGCTGCTCTTGAAGGGGGGCTGCGCACTGCCAGCAGCTGCAGCGGCACGGACGGGATGAAGGCTGCTGCTGCTCTCTGTCAGCACGAGTGTCTCGACCCACACACGAATAGTGCGGTCTGCATGTGGGCGGGCCAATGCGTGCTAAACCTGGGGTTAGTGCGCACAACTGCAGGAGCGCCACCGTCAGCAAAGCTGAATGCAAGCCTGTAACCTAAAAAACCGTCTACTTGGCATCAAGAAGTCGTGCAGGGCAATGCATGCATGGAGACCCGCAGTTGCTACCGACCCTCGGTGAGCGTCATTAGTGCGGGGTGGTCCTCTGCTTCTGTGGCCGCTATTGCTGCTGAGGTGGGCGAGGCGGAGTCGGGCATCCCAGCCTCGCCTTTGCTGGCTCCTGCTGCCGCTGCTGCAGTGCTGCCGCTGCTTGCTGTTGCCATACACAATACATCTTTCTGCAGCACACCCGGGGACCATTGCAGACCTGCGCAAGGAAGGCCGCGAAGGGTGAGCTGGGTATACGGCAAATGCAACAAACACGGTCAACACACCGGTTAATCGAGGAAAATGCATCGCACATAAAACTCCACAAAAAAGCACACTGCGGCAGGCAAGCAAGAGGTGCCCACGGCACCTGTCACGGCTACAGGATGCCGCAGCTTCTCCTGGCCCACCGAGGGCATGCCAGCGGCATAGTGCCGCTGACGCTGCTCCCGCAGCTGCGGCCACCAAATGCTGGCATAGCGCTCGTCCTCGCTGCTCTCCCTGGTGGGGCTGCTGGAGCTGCTGGTAGAGCGCACACCTTTTGCTGGGCAGCTGGTGCTCTGGGTGCCTCTACCTGGGCTACAGCTGCTGCTGGCCTCGGCGGCGGTGCTGCGCCCTGCTGCTGTGGCCGATGGCGCATACACGCCGACGCCAGCACAGATCAACCGCTGTGGGGTTGGTGTCAGCACCGACCATGCGGCCCTGAGCACTGCCTCTGTTGCTGGCGCAGCGCCAGAAATGCCGGGAGGCAGAGGCACCTGAAGCTGCTCATGGCGCCAGTGTGGGGCGGGCGCCGCCAACGGGCGCAGGTGCCACATGGTCAGCATGCCATCGCTGCTGCTTGTCAGAATGCCATCCAGCTGCTGTGTCCAGCTGCAGTACAGTCGGCAGCCAGAGGGAGTTGAGATGGCGGGTCTGCTGGTGCATCAGTGCAGTCAGGCAGCGGCTCCCACCTGATGGCCAGAACCTCAGCATGGCCACAATGCACTGCCGCCACCTGGTGCCACAGCCTGGTGTGCTGTTTGACACTGGGCGTGTGGGCGCCGCCGCAGCTGCTGGTCTGCTGGTGGAAGAGGTACGCTGCCAGGCCCTCCAACGACGCAACCACCAACGTGTCTTGGCTGCAGGCTGCCAGCAGCAGGTGGGGCCCGCCGCCAAAAGCCACGTGCAGCACTGGATCCCCTAGGGGCGATGGTGCCGGTGCAGCAACGCAGCCCAAGGTCGAGGGCCGCGCCGTAACCACCGTGGCAGTGGCTGCCGGGTAATGCAGGTCCATCACCAGCACCATCTCTAGCTGCTGCTGCTCCATCTTGTCCTGGCACGCGCTGCCGATGTGATCCAACTGCAAGCGGGGCGGTGCGGCTGAGCAGGTGTTCAATGTGATCTCCACGGCGGCGGCTAATGTGATCTCCACAGCGGCGGCGGAACCTCCTTACCTGGCGCGCACAACCGACCACCACAGACCCTGCACTCGAGCCATATGCCACGAAGTGCAGGCCCTCGAGGCCCGGAACGAGGAAGTCGACGGCAGGGGAGGTGGGAGCGCCGGCAACCCTGTCAGCAATTTGCAAAACCAAGGGCCCCTCCTCCATCTAGAACTCCGGCGCCCGCAAAGTTGGGGCCAGGCCAAATTAACTTGGTCGGAACTCAGCTGCACTCACAACCACAAATGACATGCGTCAACATGAAGAAGAAGAGGAGAAGAAGAAGAAGAACACACGATGGCCTCAGGGGGCGATGCTCCGACCCTGCTGGCGCAGCGCGCCCGTCGTTGCCTCCAGGGGCAGCTGCCTTGTCAACTATCCAAGCACCTTCCATGCATTCCTAAACATTGTATTAATGGTCAAAAGTCAAGGAATAAATTCACTCTGATAATGCTGCTCAGCGGCACCTCGTACACCTCTCTCCGCTGCTTGGCATTGAGGCCACGCCCCTTGCCGCCCTTATTGGCTCGCACGTCGGCAAGCCGCCACCGCGTCACCCCGGCTGCGGAATCCAGCTCTACAAAGCTCAGCACCCTGGTCTGCACCTGCACTCGAGGGGCAACACACGGAAAGGTGGCACATTCACAGCATGAAGGCCCAAACCTGCAGGAGCCACATCCCTCCAATGCCCCACCTTGTCATCCTCCAGGCGGCTCTCCACCTTCATTGCCAACTCCGCAAAACGCTCAAGCTCGCCAGGCACTCGCACCTGCCGCTCGGCACCCTGCAGTGGAAGGTCATTCATGCCAGAGATGTTGCAAAGAACATGGCGAAGCCGTCGCATCTACCACGGCCATCGCTGCTCCAGCTGCCCTGCTGCGCACCGGCGAGGAAACCTCGATGTCCAGCTCTCCAACTGCTTCGCCTAGCGCTGCCTCAATTGCCTCGTAGTACAGCGTAGAAAACTTGGCAACTTCCTCCAGGCTGGGGCCAAAAGGGTCTGCAAACAATAGGTTATTGGATAAAAACACCACACCTCTGACAGAACAACGGCGATACATCCACCCCCCACCCACATTCATGACCACCTGAAAGCTTGTCCAGCCTGATGTCCAGCCGTCCGTTGGATGCAAGGAATGAGTAGAGTTGAATGTCTTCCAGCTCCCTCTCCCTCCTGCCCAACACCTCCTGCACCAAGTCCAACGCCTTCTCCCCCCTGCAACAACTCGAGCAAGGAAGTAGGCCGACACCGGCGCAGCGGCCGACGCCGGCGCAGCGGCCAGGGCGGCGGACGACGTACCACGCGACCTCTGCAGTACTAATGCCTCCCACGGACACAGCCTCTTCTCCTGCAGAAGCCTCCTCAGACTCGCAACAAGATGCCACCGCACCCTGCGTCACCTGCAAAGCACAGACCTTTCCCTGTTAACAGCGCCGTGCTACTCTGTGGTGTCAAGCAAAGCAGCAACCGTGAAATGCATGGGTGGGCGTTGCAGGATGCAAGCCCTGCAGGGCCCAGCCTGCAATGGACTCACAATCATGCGCACGCCCTGCAGCGCACGAGGCAGCACAAATTTATGAGCATCATGTGGGGAGCGGTGGGCGTGCCGCTGCCAGTTTCCCGCCTCTGCCGCCGCTGCTGCCAACACTTTTTTGGAATGGTAGGGTGTTGCACTTCGCAGTGGATGGTGCCGTAACTGCTGCAACAAGTTTAGAATTCGATGGACCCTCATGTGACTCATTCGACAAGCAGTGATATCGAAAGATTCGATTAACGACAGAAGAAGAAGACGACGCAGACAAAGAGAGAACACGCGGGACGCGTGGTGTACTTCGGCGTCCTGGTTGGAATCGTTTTCTTCAAGCCCTGGCTCCCGTGTGTAAAACGAGGGGGAACATAGGTGCAGGTCAGCCTGGCTCGATCAGCCGCCGCCTCTTGGCCGCCGCTGCCCGCCTCCCGGCCACCGGCGCCGGCGCCGCCGGTACGGCCGCTGCTGGCGCCGCTGCCGCCACCGCTGCCGCCGCCGTGGCTGCCCCTGCCCCGCCGCTGCCCCACCGCACTCCACCCTCGTCGCTACCGCCGCTGCTGCCGCGCCTGTGCGGCGCTTTGCCGGCTGGGTGAGTTATTGCCGTTTAACGGCTACGGTTATGTACAGCCAACGGGAACCCCTGCTAAGTAGAATGCAATTTAACAAATCACCCGCCCAAGCGCAGGCACGCAGTGCTGCCGGAGGGCAGCGCATTGGTCCGCCCCACAACCGCCGCATGGGGATAGCCTGCGTTCTTCAGGGCCGCCACGCAGCGCTCCGCCTCCTCCGCTGGGACCGAAGCCAGCAGGCCTCCAGCTGCAGCGCGGGGGTAGGTGCATGCTTACATTCACGACCTCCAACCGGTGCCACGGCTTGGGCAGCGCACCTGTCTGCGGGTCCACCAGCACTGCAAACAGGCCGGCCTCCAGGCTGTCCGGGCCGCCCTCCAACACAGCCGCAACTGTTGCGTTGTCACGGTGCAGCGAGCTGCGGAACCCGTCGCAGGCACACTGCAGCGCGCCCTCCAACACGGGAACTGCTGCTGCATCCAAGGAGACCACCACCTGCACGACGCAAGCAGCGACCCGGTCAAACACACTACTCTGCCAACCTCCTGGCACTCGAGTCATCCGGCCTATGGTAAAGCACCTTGCTCGCGCGTGCCATCTCAGCCAAGTGGCCTAGCACGCCAAAGCCGGTGACATCGGTGCAGGCAGTGACGCCGTGCGCTCGCAATACAGCAACGGCAGGGCCTGCAATCACAGAATCAAGTCGATGCAGAGACACTTTGGCCAGCGTGATTCCCTTTGATACTTGAACTCACCATTACTCTGTTTCATGCACTCGACTGCAGCCTCCATCCAGCGCCCCTTGCTGCCTCCTCGCATCTCAGCCGCAAGCAAGATGCCTGCAGATGGGTAGCCACACACGGATATGAACTGGCTGGTTGGCAGGCGGACATATGCCTCGAGGCATCTGCGTCAAATCACAGGCCAGGCTGCCACACGCAAGGGGTATGCGTGCGCGCTCCAACCTGTGCCAACCGGCTTGGTGATGATGACTGCCAGCCCCGGCTCCATGCCACGCTTGGACAGTATCTCCTCGCGAGGCACGCTACCACTCACAGCAAAGCCCACTGCCAGCTCAGCACCCTCGCTGCTGTGACCACCCACCAAGGCACAGCCCGCAGCATGCAGCGTGCTGAGCGCTCCTGCAAGCATCTGTACGAGGTCCTCTTCCATTGATGCAGCTGTCGCCAAGGGCACCACGGCGACGGCCAAAGCAGCCATGGGAGCCGCCCCTGCAAACAAGTTGCTTGCAACAAGCGCCGCCATATGTTGGACATGGGCTACTGCAGCCCAGCATTCCCCCAGCAAGCACACGTACCCATGGCGTGGCAGTCGCTCAGGGCGTGGTTGGCTGCAATCTGCCCAAACAGGTAGGGATCTGAGACCATTGTTCTGAAGAAATCCACGGTTTGCACCTGCAAAGCAACCAGGGGCGCAATGCACCCCCTGGCTAAACACCTGCAAACCCTTGCATGCCAGCAACCCGTTCAGCATCACAAGCAGCTCACCATCACATGTCCAGGCGGCGGTGGCTCCAGCACAGCAGCGTCGTCCGGTTCGTCCAGGCCTATCAACACTGCTTGCTGCTGTGCATTGGCGCGCTGGCACCCCATATCCTGCAGGCGCTGCAGTACCAGGCCCAGGCTGGTGGCCCCGACTTTGCTGCCACATCCACCGCAGCGCATCTTTGCTGCAGCCAGCAGTGCCAACTCTTCTGCCGATAGTCCTCGCTCTAGTGCATGAGGCAGCTGGTGTGGCGACTGCGAGCTCCTGAGTTGCTCCATGGTCGCAAAGTCCAGGTCAGCACCAAACTTGGCCATGAACGCCCGATCAATCCAGTCCTTCCATGCCCACAGCCAGCCGCCTTGCATGCCTGCATGCGACAGCGAGCCGGCAGTTGTTAGCAGCATGTGGCCTAGCCACTTTCAGGTGCATGCCAGCTGCTTCATCCAGCGACCGTGCAACCAGGTATTTGCACTGGTGGCATGGCAGTGGGTGCTCACCTAGCCAGCTTTTGGTGGCCACTGCATACTTGTCTCCGGCAGTAATAAGAGAAAGGAAGCTTTTCTGGGGAATCCAAGGCTGCAGCGCCTGCCCAAGCAGGGCATGTCGCAGGTTCTCTGCCAGAGGTGGCCCCTGCAACCCGCGCAGGTAGCAGCATTTGTGTAGAACAAAATGGTCGCTCACAGTTCATACCTTTGCAACCATCTGGCTCTTACCGCTCGAACAGCAAACACGCCTGCCTTGGGGCGGGGGTGAGACGAGTTTGAGGCCACGTCGCCTGCCGCAAACACATTAGGTGGACCTCCGTCGCTCCTCAAGAAGTCGTCCACCAGCAGAAAGCCATCTGGAGCCACAGATTTTGCCACAGCAACGCATTTACAGCAATGTTCAAGATCCGTGCTTGCAGCAGAACCCAACAAGGCGGTTGTCCCTACAAATACATTGGTGAACCTGCCTGAGTCTGTAGGCAGCCCTGTATCTGCCAGCCAGCCAGCCGCGCTAGCTTGCGTGCTCCACAGGCACTCGTCAAAGGAAATGCGCTGCCCATCGGCCAGCAGTAGCGCAGAAGGCTGTACCTCGACTACTCCACCGCTCACTTCATACAGCGCGATGCCACGCTCCTGCAGTGGGGCAAGGGAGCAGAGGCAAGGCCTTCGCGCTCGTATGACACAACAACAGCGATGACGCAACTGAGCACACATATCCTGTACCCACACGTAGAAGTGGCAGGAATGCTCGGCGCGCATAGGGATTCAACCCTGAAAGGATAGGGACTCGGGAGATCACATGCACAACCAGCTCGCTGGTGAATCCAGCCCGGTGGCGCTCCTGCGACAGCCTGCGACACAGAACAAGAATTTCTTTGGCAGCCCTGTCTAATGATCGAGCCTGAAGGCCAAAGATCAAGAACGTAGACAGCATGCAACTCCTCAAGCAGCATGCAAGCTGACCTGTACTGCAGCGCACATGCCAGCTCCACACCGCTGGCGCCACCGCCAACAACAGCCACTCGGAGGGGCAGGTCCACCGTGGTGGCCTTGTTCAGGAGCGCCTCAAACCGCGCCACCACCCTGCGGCGTGCACATGGGAACAACATTGCAGATTCCCAGATTGCCTAGCCCAACATCTCAGTAGCCCAACAACTCAGCGGACACAACACAAGCCCACCCGCTGATGGGCTTGACGGGGGTGGTGAAATCAGCGGCCCCTGGTACGGTGGACAACGCAGGCGTGATGCCCAGGTTGAGCGAAACCACATCGTACGGCAGCGGTGGCCTGTCATGCAGCAGCACCCTCTGCCCCTGTAGCCAGAGAGTGGGCCCAGCACCGACATCAATACCCGCTACGTGTGGCGGTGCCACTGCCAAGGTCGGCTGTCGGTTGGCCGGCTGGCTTACCTGAGTGTCCAGTCCCTGTGCCTCAGCATGCACCAGCCGGGCCCCGGCAAAGCGCGCCAGGCGGGACAGGTCGATATGGACGTCATCATAAGTATAGAAGCCCGAGATGTAGCCGGGCAGCATGCCGCTACGTGGTTGTTTGGGTGTTGGCAGGAAGGGGATTCATTTTCAAGATAAGGCGCACTTGTATGCTTGGGCACCCAGCTTCCAAGGTTATTGTAACCCTGCACTTCCCTACAACTGGCACAACACGCGAGGCTGACCTGTAGGGGGTGTGAATCGCTGACGTTATGAGCGTGAGTCGCACCCCCGCCATCGGGCTCATGCCAAACTGCTTCAGCACCGTGACATGAGAGTGACCGCCGCCTACCAGCACGAGGTCCTGCATTCACATAAGCAACAATGGAAGGCGCAGCGGAAAATGCGCAGCAGGGGACGCAACATAGCAGCGGCGGCGCCGGTGGCGGGAGCGGGCGACGGCATCGCCGGTGGGCGTGACCGGGCCTGCCCAACAGTAAGCGCCGCTGCCCGAAGAAATACTCACGCGAAGGACCGGCACGGCAGGATGCATGAAATGTTGACGAAGATCGGGGAGAGCTTCCTGATTGTTGCGCTAAGGCCCAGTTCACATGCACGGTTTTCGAGTGAAATCCTGGGCCTTTCCAGAGTGGTAGTTGGCCGCGATCGGTGAAAACTGATTAGGTTTCTGCGGCCGGAGGCTGGCAACGGGAAGATTTCAGCTGGGCTGAAATCAGAAAATCGGAGGGCGGGGCGATTTCAGTTTTCAGGCCTGGATTTCAGGCGTTCATCCGGAGCTGGCAGTGAAATCAACTGCCACGATTTCGAGTGAAAACCGTGCATGTGAACTGGGCCTAACAAGCACCAGCGCTGATCAGCGAGGTTGATTAGCATCAGCGCTGGCAGAGGTTGGCCACCAGGTCGCGCCACGCTGGCGCCAGCGGTGCTGCTGCACTCAGAAATACTACTGGCCTTAAGCGTGTACGTTTTAACGAGATTTTGTAACCGTTTGGGAGCTGATTTTGACCGGAATTGGCCAAATTTGGCTGTACTTCAGGTGTACTTCGACGGTTTCCCTGCGGCGCTGTTCGATTGTCTTTCACCGTCCCTGGACGGTTTCAGCCTGAAAAATGACCGTTTCTGGCCCAAAACAATTCAAATGTGGGGCAGTCGGCGCCGCTGGAAAGCCCAGATGTAAGACGACGGCCTTGACTGGCAGCGGGCTCGGGACTGAGTCACAGGCCGGCCAAGCTTGCCAGGAAATCCTTGACGCGGTCGTCGACCGATGCCGGGGCCGCTCCAGCCGCAGGCGCCGCTGGCCGCTGGGGCTGCAGCATCCTTGGCACCAGCCCAAAACCTGCAGCAGCATGCGCATTCACATGCATTCACGAATCACGTTGCCGACCAGGTGCGCTGGAAACGAAGCCTGCAAATCCTGAGGCCATTGAGCACTGCGCAAGCCATACCTGAGGCCGATGGTGCGGGCTTGGCCACGACTTTGGTGGGAGGTTGTTCTCGTCGTACGCGCACAGATGCCGGGACCAGGGAAGTCACTGCATAGTATCAAACAGCAAAATTATCGGCACGTAATAGCAGCACTGGAGGAAACGGGGAGGTGAGAGGAAGCAAGGCGCGGCTCAATAGCCTGGCATGTCCAAAAAAGCTGGCTTGTCAGCGACAGAGCAAGCGCGGCAATCCGCGAGCTCACCTCGTTTGTCCTCATGCGCCTTGGGTAGTGGCACCACTGTGCTCTTGCCGCTAATCACCGCACCCTGCCCCACCTTGCGCAGCTGCTGGTCGGCCTCGTAGCTGCCCGACAGAGGTGGCATGTGGGACAGCTCTGGCGGCGGGGGTTGCGGCGGCAATAGGCCGACATCTGCTGGCCGGGCAATGACGCCACGTGGTGGGGGTCCTGCGGGTAATGCAAAAATGATCAGGCCTCGTCTGCACCTCGCAGAACAAGAGCCCAGGGCTGGTACAGCAATGCCAATTGTTGCGCAAGAACACCCACTTGACGACGGTGGCAAGAAGGCTCCTGGCGGGGGCCCTGCTGGTGGCGGCATGGGGGGTGGCGGCAGTGGTGGCTGTGCTGCGCCTCCTGCACCCAACCCTGCTGTGGCTGCACCTGGCGGCGGACCCGGAGGCGGCGGCAGCAGCTTGCTAGCATCTACACCAGGCGGTGGCCCAGGTGGTGGCGGCAGAGGTGCCATGCCCGGAGGCAGGCCTCGTGGCGGCAGCAGCGGTGCCATGCCCGGAGGCGGGCCGAGCGGGGGGGGCAGAGGGCCGATGCCGGGCGGCGGCCCGGGTGGCGGTGGTAGCGGTGTGGCACCTGCACAGAGAACTTGAATGATCGGCAACGCAGCAACCGCGTGGTACACCCTCACCACACAATGCCCACTCCTCAGCACACAATGCCGACGCAGGCCCACCTTCTGGCAATGGGGGCAGTCGTGACGGCGGCGGTGGCAGCCCTGTCGGCAACGGCGGCTGCTTGGGCACCGGCAGCGGCAGGCCAGCAGCGGCGCCCGACCCGGAAGGGCCCGTCTTGTACCTGGATGGCCAGGACCAGGTTCAGTCATAGGCGCCTCGTGAGATTGAGGCCAGACAACTAAAGAAGGAGTGCAAAGGCGAATGCAAGGGACTTCGCGATGGTGCTGCTGCCAGCAGGCTCACTTCTGCGGCTTGCCGGGGGGTGGGATGCCGAGCGGATTGAGCGTGGGATGATAGTACACTGCAAGGCTCAGATAGTGGGAGCAGGCAGGCAGACACGTGTCAGGTGCGATCTCAGGTGCGATCTACAGGGAATGCCAGCAACCTGCGTGGCTGACCCATTGGCAGGGTGGGAAGCTTGGCGGCACAGCATGCAGTCCCAGCACACACCCGAATCCTCTGGCCGTCCCACTGGCTCTGCCGCAATCTCCTCTAGCCCGCGGCCTCCCATGCGCGCTGCCGCCTCCTCCTCCTGCAATGCCAGTACAGGGCCAGCCTGTCGATCCTCAAGCAGCTCATAAGATGCAACCCAGCCGCAGTTGCTCCACACACTTTGGAAGCTGGCCAGCCTTGCTGCGTTTTGGGGGGGGATCGGGTCAGGGTACTTCCTCCTTGCCCTGCTGCCCACCCGTCCCCCCCAGACCGTGCACCGTGGGCCTTCACAGACGCGCAATTTGCCCATGCCTCACCATCTTGCGCTTGATCGCCAGGTCGTATGCCTGCTGCAGCGCCTTCTTCTTCAGCCTGCACAGAGCAAAAATAGTGCAGTAACAGCAACAGCAGCATCAGTCATCGCAGCTGGCTGGCCAGGGCACCATGTGCCGCATCACACGGCAACGAGTCCCATGGGATCGGATGCATCGAACCTGCCA